>NC_081407.1:646440936-646739612 GCF_030272615.1 Cryptomeria japonica | reverse complement strand
CCCCTCTCCTTTTCCCAATCTCTCTCTCTCCCTCTCCCTCTCTCCCTCCCCCACTCCATCTCTCTCTCTCTCTCTCCCTCTCCCTCTCCTTTTCCCAATCTCCCTCTCTCTCCTTCTCCCCCTCTCCTTTTCCCAATCTCCCCCTCTCTCCCTCTCCCCCTCTCCTTTCCCCAAACTCCCTATCCCCCTCTCCTTTTCCCTCCCTCTCCCTCCCTCTCATCATCTCCCCCCTCTCCTTTTCCCAATCTCACTTTTCTCTCCCTCTCCCCCTCTCCTTTCCCCAAACTCCCTATCCCCCTCTCCTTTTCCCTCCCTCTCCCTCCCTCTCATCATCTCCCCCTCTCCTTTTCCCAATCTCACTTTCTCTCCCTCTCCCCCTCTCCTTTCCCCAATCTCCCTCTCCCTCTCTCTCCCTCTCCCTCTCCCTCTCTCCCTCTCCTTTTCCCTCTCTATCTCTCTCTCTCTCCCTCTCCCCCTCTCCTTTCCCTAATCTCTCCTTTTCCCAATCTCCCTCTCTCTCCCTCTCCCTCCCCCTCTCCTTTTCCCAATCTCGCTCTCTCCCTCCCCCTCTCCTTTTCCCAATCTCCTCTCCCCCTCTCCTTTCCCCAATCTCCCTATCTCCCTCCCCCTCTCCTTCTCTCCCTCTCTCCCTCTCCCTCTCTCCCTCCCCCTCTCCTTTTCCCAATCTTTCTCTCCCCCTCTCCTTTCCCCAATCTCCCTCTCTCTCTCCCCCTCCCCTTCTCTTTCTCTCCCCCTCTGCCCCTCTCCTTTTCCCTCCCTCTCTCTCCCTCCCCCTCCCTCTCTCTCCCTCTCCCTCCCTCTCTCCCTCTTCCCCTCTCCTTTTCCTAGTTCTACATAGCCCGTACGGGTAGAACTAAGGCCAAAACTTCTAGTTCTACATAACCCGTACGGGTTATGAGAAATTGTGAACATTGACATATAAGGTTTCCATAACCCGTACGGGTTATGGGAAAATCTTTATATATTTTAGTCCCAACAGCCTAAAAAACAACATTGCAAGTTGTTTAAAGGCCCCCACTGCTTTTGCACATGATTTTCTGGGACAGTAACAGTCAGGTTTTCATATTCTTTTGTCACTTTTTCTTTGGAATGATTGATTTTTAAGTTATTTTATAATTGTTACTTTAGATAATAACAAAATCATGATCATTTGTTGTTTTTTTGCTTTGATTATGATTTATTTGTCTTGTATTTTGGTTTTTTTTGAAGTTATTTTATTATGATGTTATGTGTAGGACAATGGGAAAGCATAAGAGAGGAACAAATGAACAAAGAGAGGTAGCAAAGGAAAGACAAAGGGAGCGTATGAAGAGATTACGTGAAGGTATGCCATCTAATGCACCTAATGAAAGTGATGAACATTCAACAATTGAAATTGATATGATTAATACACCAAATCAAAATGATCAACATACACCAATTCAAATACATATGATGAATGCACCTAATGAATGCAATGAACATAGACCATTTGAAAATGATTCGGTGAATGCACATCTTAATGAAATTGAAGAAGATTTACCATTTGAATTTGATGTGATCAATGCACATAATGCACCTAATGAAAATGAAGAGCATGCACCAATCTTAACACCTCTTAGAATAATTCGTAGAAAACCAAAGTTCCTAATAGATATTGATGAAAATATTGTGAAGCCAATGAATGATAAAATTTCTGAAAGAACTTGTAGAAGAATGGTTAGAAGAATTTGGAATAACTATTTTGAAAACTTAAATCAAAGTGGAAGATGCCAATTAGTTGTTGAAATGATTAAAAATCTGAAATTTAGAGAGACAATGAAAATTTTGGGGTTAAGAACATTTGAAAATAATAGTGAAAGAACCATTGTGAGAAATCTTTTTGATGCATACCAAGCCATTGGTTCAAAATCACGCACTAAAGATGCTAATGTTACTCGTCGTGTCCTCACATCAACCATAATGGGAAAGGAAATGAAAAAATCTCATTTAATAAGCAAAACAAGCAAGTCATTAAGGATAAGTAGAACCACATTACACTATGCCTTAGAGAGGTGAGAGAAAATTGAGGATCCTAACAATAATTCTCTTTGGGCATTCTCCGGTAGACTCCCATGCAAGGACAAGGTTGTTGTTGATGCACTAAGAACGTTAATTGAGAGATTTTGGCATGACAACACAAGGGTTTCACCCAACCAAAGAGATGTTGTTAGAAGGCGAATTGGAATTAGTAATCGTGAGCCACATCCAAAACACTATTTAGATACAACTCAAACACAATTTTATGAAAGGTTTCTTCAAAGCTTTCCTCAGATTAAAATTAGTCAAAGATTTTTTGAGATGACAAAACCATTTTATGTTAAGATTAATCATGCACGTACTACATGTTGTTGTAGGGTCCATGTTGAATTTTCCATGCATTATGATATTTATTGCTATATCTATTGTACTTTGCACACTAACGATGTTTTGCAGGAATGTGGTCTACAAGCACCTCCTAAGTCACCGAGAGACTTTATTTCAAGTGTACTATGTAGACAAGATGACGGGTGCATTTATTATAAGATGATGTGTTTGAGAGGTTTTTGTCCTACATGTGGTGGTTTGCAACAGTTGCATAGATGCCTACATCTGGATAGCACACATGAAATTGGTAAGGAACTAGTTTCTATTGGAAAATATAAGTCAGTAACATATGGTGTTAAAGATGGAAAAGAATTAAAGAGGTGTGAGTTAGTGAAAAGGGATATATGCGTAACTGATTTTATGAAGATGTTTCAAGAGAAACTAGTATATGAGTACATAGGTCACACACATAGAGCTAGATGGTTAGATGAGCAATTCAAGTTGTGTAAGGACACTTTCCCCCTCGGCACTATTGTCTTTGTTGTTGATTTTGCTGAGAATTACACACTAAAGCTGCAAAATGAAGTACAATCTATGTATTACCACTCTACACAAGTTACAATTTTTGTACACATAGCATTCATGCATGCACATGATAGCACCGAGGAGGACAGAAAGGTTATAAGAGAATATCACTTCTATATCAGTGATGATCATACACATTCCTTAGAGTTTGTGCAAGGATGTTTTACAGTCTTCTATGATAATTTAAGGGAAATAGATATAAGATACAACCAACACTTAATATGGTCGGACAATTGCACCACACAATTCAAGAATGCAAGGATGTTCTACTGGATGACTAGGATGCATGTGACAAGTGGTGTGCAACATTTTTGGAATTTCATTAAGGCAGGGCATGGAAAGGGAGAGAATGATGGTGCGGGAGCATGTGTGAAAAGAGCTCTTACCAGAGAGGAATTGAAGTACGAAGGTGGTGCAATGTTAATAGATGCAAAAAAAATTGTGCAATGGTGTAGCTCTATGATGGGACTAGGTAATGCAGATAAGTCTATGGTTTCTAGATATTTTTGGTTAATAAGTGAATCTAACATTGAAAACTATCTAGATTGTTGTACACTTATTGGATCAAGTGACATGCATTCATTTAGAAGTTCAAATGCAACATCACTAGTTATTTATACTAGACATATTGCATGCTTTTGCTCTTTGTGTGTGCTTTTTTTGTGGGATGAATGTGAATCAAAAGAGTGGGTTGACCAATGGTCTTGTATACCTTTGCAAACCCTAGATACACATCAACTTCCTAGAGCACTACAAATGAACTGGATTGAAGCATCAGTGGATTTTGACCATGTATCAGACATAGTTGAACTAGGTAAAGGGTTGCAATGTGCTACAATTTTAAGCTTAATTTATTAGTATTAACTTATGCTGATTTTGGTATTAACTTATATCCTTCTATTAAATGCAGGTCATGTATATGCAGTTGTTGCGGATGAGAACAACAAAGAAGGAACATATTAATTTTTGTGTCGTTGTATTGAGGCCAAAAAGAAATTGACTTCTACAGTGGTTGATGGAGAGGGTATTGAGTACCCAATAGGATCCGTTGTTGTGACAGGGACATGGCTTAGAAGGTACCATGTTGTTGTGTCGAGTTGTATTGAGACCTCTTAAACTCATTTATTTAGCAGTCATTGTATTGATTTTGGCATTATTCTTCTATAAAATGCAGGTACCCTATCAAAAATTCTAATGCCTGGTTGTTTGAGGACTGTGAGACACATAGACATATTCTTCATTACTCAAACCTTCTTGTTGCAACAAATATTCATTTGATTAAATATCGTGGTAGACCTCTTAACAAGGATTTGTGGAAAGTTCGTGAATCGGATCATGAGGCAATACTTGAGACACTAAGGGTTAGAGCTGATCCAAAAGGTTCACTTGATTGATTTTGGGCCATCTAGAAGAATAATTCTACAATATGGTAGAATAATTTTGACAATTTTGTATATATCTTTTGTGAAACGTTGTAACTTCGCTTTTTTGGATGTGCTCTACATGCATATGAGCTGTAATATGCATATGAGCTATAATGTGCATATGTAGATGCCAAATTTTGTATATAAAAACATCAATGAGTTATAATGTGCATATCTAGATGCTAAATTTTGTATAAAAAAACAACAATGAGTTGTAATGTGCATATCTAGATGCTAAGTTTTGTATAAAAAAACAACAATGAGTTGTAATTTGCATATTTAGATGCAAAATTTCATAAATATAAACAGTAATGAGCTTGATAGTTTATATAAGATGCCAAATTTTATATATGAAAGTGCCCATGGGGCTGATTTGCAAATTTTGAATATGAATATGCAATTTTTTTTTTCCAAGTGTTTTGGGAAAGTTTTGAGTTATTATTGAATTACCTGATTTGAAGGGCTAGTAGGAATAGTTTGAATCCAAGATAGAATTTTGGTAGGCAGCGACAACATGACCCCATAGGTTCAAACGGATCATCCATAAGTGCCACAGTCTCTGAGTTACGCTACGTCAAAGTTTGACCCTTTTTTCTGCTTTGAGCGCTCACAGGAAAATGTCGCTACGAGGTGGCTTGCAATGATCAGACATCTTGGGGATTGAGACAAGGGCACACCTAGCATAAAAACAACCACTTGGATGCGCTCGCCCTGATAGTTCGTTCACATGACAAGCATAACGAAAGATGCACTATTTTGCCACCTCTCACTGACGGTTTTTGATGCGATAGAAAAAATCTCACCACAAGAAAATGAAATCGAGTTGCTCAAAACCAAGATAGGATTTTGTAGGAAGTGATAACGTGACCCCATAGGTTCAAACGGATCATCCATAAGTGCCACGGTCTCCGAGTTAGGCTATGTCAAAGTTTGGCCTTTTTTCCACTTTGAGCGCTCAAGGGAAAACGTCGCTACGAGGTGGCTCATAACGATCGGACACCTTGGGGAGCGAGACAAGGGCACACCTAGCATAAAACTGGCCACACAGATGTGCTCACACTGATGGTTCATTCCCATGACAAGCAAAATGAAAGATGCACTATTTTGCCACCTCTCACTGATAGTTTTGACGGTTTTTGATACAGCAAAAAAAATTTCACCACAAGAAAATGGAATTGAGTTGCCTGAATCCGAGATAGGATTTTGTAGGCAGCGATAACACAACTCCATAGGTTAAAACAAATAATCCATAAGTGCCATGGTCTCCAAGTTAGGCTACGTCAAAGTTTGACCATTTTTTCCGCTTTGAGCGCTCAAGGGAAAATGTCGCTACAAGGTGGCTCGTAACGATCAGACACCTTGGGGAGAAAGACAAGGGCACACCTAGTGTAAAACTAGCCACCCAGACACACTCGTGCTGACAGTTCATTCCCATGACAAGAAGAACGAAAGATGCACTATTTTGCCACCTCTCACTGACAGTTTTTGACGGTTTTTGATGCAATAGAAAAAATTTCACCATAAGAAAATGGAATCAAGTTGCCCGAATCTGAGATAGGATTTTTTAGGAAGTGATAACAAAATCCCATAGGTTCAAATAGGTCATCCATAAGTGCCATGGTCTCCGAGTTACACTACGTCAAAGTTTGACCATTTTTTCTGCTTTGAGCGCTCAAGGGAAAACGTTGCTTCGAGGTGGCTCATAATGATTAGACATCTTGGGGAGTGAGACAAGGGCACACCTAGTGTAAACTCAGCCACCCAGATGTGCTCATGCTGATGGTTCATTCCCACAACAAGCAGAATGAAAGATGCACTATTTTGCCACCTCTCACTGACAGTTTTTGATGGTTTTTGATGCAACAGAAAAAATCTCACCATAAGAAAATGGAATCGAGTTGCCTAAATCCGAGATAGGATTTTGTAGGTAGTGGTAACATGACCCCACAAGTTCAAATGGATCATCCATAAGTGCCACAGTCTCTGAGTTAGGCTACGTCAAAGTTTAACCATTTTTTCTGCTTTGAGCGCTCAAGGGAAAACGTTGCTACGAGGTGGCTCGTAACGATCAAACACCTTGGGGAGAAAGACAAGGACACACTTAGCATAAACTTGGCCACCCAGATGTGCTTGTACTGATGGTTCATTCCCACGACAAGCAGAATGAAAGATGCACTATTTTGCCACCTCTCACTGACAGTTTTTAATGGTTTTTGATGCAACAGAAAAAATATCACCATAAGAAAATGGAATCGAGTTGCCCAAATCCGAGATAGGATTTTGTAGGCAGTGATAACACAACCCCATAGGTTTAAACAGATCATCCATAAGTGCCATGGTCTCTGAGTTACGCTATGTCAAAGTTTGATCATTTTTTCTGCTTTGAGCGCTCAAGGGAAAACATCGCTACGAGGTGGCTCATAACGATCAGACACCTTGGAGAGCGAGACAAGGGCACACCTAGCATAAAACCGGCCACCTAGATGCACTTGCATTGATGGTTCATTCCCACGGCAAGCAGAATGAAAGATACACTATTTTGCCACCTCTTACTGACAGCTTTTGACGGTTTTTGATGCGACAGAAAAAATATCACCACAAGAAAATGGAATCAAGTTGCCCGAAACCGAGATAGGATTTTTTAGGCAGCGACAAGACGACCCCTCAGGTTCAAACAAATTGTCCATAAGTGCTTCAACTCTTCTTTTATAGGTGATGAAATGATGAACTTCACTCCATAAGCATGAAATGATGAACTTAAGCATGAAATGTCTTAATTGGTTCTTGAAATGATGAACTTCACTCCATAAGCACAAGTTTATGAAATAATAAATTCACTCCAATCTCTTTGTGCACGAAGGACTCAAAGAAAATTCACTCAATCAAAATACAGAATATCAACATTACCGGTATCGGTACTTGGGTATACACAATATGAGTAATAGATAGTTTAAAAGTATACACCATATGAGTTACAAGTAATGAACAAATTGGATCACATTTCAATAGCAAATAACTAAGTTTCAGGAATATCATGTTTCCTATATATCAATGAACAAATTGGATCGAATATCAAGTTTCATATATATCAAAATGAACAATAATCATGTACATATATCAAAAAATGGCATAGATGCCAAATCAATAATAGTTACAAAAATGTGGCATGTGCCATGTCTATCAAAGTTGATATATACATATACAAATGTCGAATATATAAAAAATTGGCCTTTCAATGACCACAACAATAACTATGTGTCTCTATCTGTATCTATGACTATGGCAGATCATCAAAATCGAGCCTCTTCGAAGCAGTACGTGGTTGCACAAGGACAATTCAAATGTCTAATCAGATATATTTTCTCAATATAACATCAAAATAACTAAATACTAAACTCTAAATTGTTTGAAGTTGAAATCTTGATTACCTCATCTCTATCTTCTACAATTCGGTGAGGCTGAGGATCCGTGGGATGTCCTGCAGGAGGCTGTAACTGGTAAAACAACATTAATACATGTTAATGACATATATGTTGAATAACACATAATAACTAAAAATGAATAGACTAGAAAACTAAAGCATATCGGAGCCTCAGATGGATGTGTTGTGGTCATAGAAGGCAAAGTCACAGATGAATCAGTTACGACCATTTCCTATATCCATGGTAAGTGATCCAAAAGGAGTTAACTAGACGGTTTTAACCTTGTTGTGCACTTAGTGAAAAGGAGTTGATCTAAGACAGACACACCTTTTGCCTTGGTCGTGTTGGATCCCATAATATACGTGTAGGACTTCTACTGAAATGGAATGGTAGAATAACAGTAGGAAGTTTGCAAGGGGTCTGTAATAGTTTAAAGACAATCATACAAGTTAATAACCCAAAGTTGTTGACAAACTAGATAAAACAAATATTTTTAACATATGTAGAAAAAATGCACACCAAAGCCTCATATAGTTCTCCTGTAACCTTAGGAGGCCTTGTCAAATATGATGCAACTATTACCATTTCCTGTATGAAAAATGATAACATATGATATAGACATAAAAGGATTTAGTTATTTTGAACAAGCAAGAATGCAATCCAAAGTGAATATGAAGATATCACCTCTTCCCTTTGCTAAATCTCATCGACATCAGGTGCATTCATTAATTCCATAAACCCCATATGTTTCTATATATATAGCAAATAAATTAAGTGCATTTATCAATATCTACATCTACATGTTTAATCATAATACATTTCAACAATTGAATTTAAATTGTAGTGAATTACCTTCTGTCATTTGGGTGTTTGAGAGGATATCTTTTTCTGCCTTAGAGTGCTAGAGGATGGCTTTCTTACACAAGATGTCCTCGAGGCAGGTGGGGTAAACTAATGGAAAAAAATTAACATAAGGGAAAAGAGCATGTAATTAATATATCACTTAAGTAAAAAATATATAAATCTAAATGGTACCGCATAGCTATCTTGGCCAAAGTCAATGGCTGAAAGCATGATATCATCAAGTTGGGACATCTCAGCCACTGATAAGCCCTACAAAATATCAAGTAATGATACATATAATTAACAAAATATATTTTGAATCCAATGTATTATTATATTTTTAACAAATTTATAAATCTTTACCTCTGGTGGCGAAACTACTCGTGACCGTGGAGTCAACTGAACAGTATGTGGTGTACTTCCACCACCTGTTGCACCCTACAATGCATTTTATTTATATGTCACTTTAAATTGTTCTAAAAATAAAAATTCATTTCTTTTTATCAGATTTAGTCACTTAATTGATAACATGTCATAAACATAATTAAACACACCTGTGTCTGATAGAGAGGGTACAACATATTGAGCAGTTTGTCGGTGAGGGCCACATCCTCTACAATGGAAGCATGGCATCTACACCCACAACATGTACATGAGTGAGATGTCCCACCATCCTCGTTTGCATCAGTGTCTACACCAGAACATACACCCTGGCAGGTGGGGCACATATGCTGAATGGTTTGGCTCGTGCCAAAAGATGCATGAGGTGTTGTTGAGAAAGGAGGTGCCACTGAGGAAGGAGGTGCTACTGATGAAGGAGGTGTCACTGATGAAGGAGGTGCTGCAGGTGCTTGTACATCCTCTACTCCGACCAACTGTGTCCCATACTGAACAATGACATCAGTCAATGATGTAGCTGCCTGAAGAGTCTGTAATTCCATAGACTCCTTCAAGGATATAGGGACAGTGACATGAACCATGGGTTTAGGATCTCCACACCTCATATGTTGTGGATCTACCACCCTATGGGCCCCAGGTCTATCCTATGCAGAGCCTCTCCCTCTACCCTAAAATTTTTAGATGTCAAAGTAATTCGGCTTCTCGCCAAGGATAAACTCACAATACAACTTTCTCAAAAAATATAGAGGCACCTCCCAATTATTACAAGGTGGTTGGTCAAAGACCATATACCACCTATCCCAAAAAGCATCTTTCAACCTAGCATGAACACACCAATGTATAGGAAACCGAGTCATATTTAGTTCTAGGTTGTTACTGGTAACAAGATCGGTGAAAAGAGCACATATGTCATCTTTAACTATGCCCTTTTTCTTCACTTGATCATATGACAACCCATCTGCATAAAATGTTCGACATCTATCCCTCCATGAACCCCATTTCGTAACCTCCCTAGATACCTCATTTGCACTATTAGCCATTGTTTCTAGTGTTTTGGCAAGGGTTGAGTGGTGCTCAAGCTTAGAGGTCCTCAACCTATTCACCAATATAGAAATTTGGGCACTATTTTGTGTAAGGCGATTGATGAGATCCTCTTGTGTGACATCTACATGATCTAATGGAGGATGTGGAGGATTTTGGGGTGGTGGTGGTTGTTGAGGAGCAACATTTTCAGGATTTTGAGGGTTTTCTTGTTGCTCTTGTGCAATGTTAACATGGTTTTCTTGTGTTGCTTGTGCAGGAGGAGGTCTTTGTTGTCTATTTTGTTTTTGGGGATTGCTTGAAGAATCTGACATCAAATTAATAAAAACAAAACTTAAATCAATTAAAAAACCCTAATTTAATTAAAATGCAAAGAAAAATAATCAAACAAATCAAATCTTACATGTTCGACGGGGTGCCATTGTTGAAAATTGCTTTTGATGATGGGAAAATAAAAAATGGTTGCAAACCTGTGCCGGTTCAATGCTTTTTTTGGCTTCTCCTTGTTGCTGTTCCATGGGTTTTGGCATTCAAAATGGCCAAAACCCATGGCCTAAACAAAAGAAATATGTTTCTCAAAACCAGTACGGGTTTTGAAAAACTTAAAAAAAATTTATTTAAAAAAAATGTTCCTCAAAACCTGTACGGGTTTTGAGGAACTTTTGGTTTTTTTAATTGTTTTTTCTCTAGGCTTGGTGTTACGAAGCCTAGCACATTTTTGAAATTTTAAAACCCATACAGGTTATGAAAAATGTTGTTTTTTTTGGCATGTGGCCACTTTTCTATTCACCATCTTGGTGCACTTACCCTTTGAACCTGGGGGTTCCAAGATTCTAGGGTCGTGAAGGGAAAATCTTGGAACCTAGGGGTTTTGGGATTCTGGGGTCATGAAGGGAAAATCTTGGAACCTGGGGGTTTTGGGATTCCAAGGTCATGAAGGGAAAGCTTGGAACCTAAGGGTTCCAAGATTCTAGGGTCATGAAGGGAAACACTTGGAACTTGGGGGTTTTGAGATTTCGAGGTCATGAAGAGAAATGCTTGGAACCTGTCTCCTAACAAGACAACATTTAACACTTCACAACCATTAGCTTTGTCCTTGATCAACTGGGGTAGCATTGGTTCATGGAAAATATATCTTATCGGTTCTCACTAATAGACGGAGTGTGTCATAAAATGATGACATTTTGGTGACCTTTGTAGGATGCTTGCCTGCTAAGCATGTAATTTAGAAGCCTTAAGAATCCATTGGGCATTGAGTCACTGGAAGACCTCAAAACATGTGTGTCCCATCACTTGGAGGGAAACTAGAAACTAGAGCATACATTCTCTTAAGGAGAATATAGTAGGTTCAAAAGAACTTATGAAAGAAAAACAACACCTAATCTAATATTTACATTGTCATCAAGACCCTCTTTAGAAGAAAGGCTTGAGATGAATCCCATTCACTGGGATTGGAAGAACTTCACCATCAAGCTTGGAGAGATGAAATGCATTGACCTCCTTGCAATTGGTCATGACATATAGACCAATCTAGATAGCATCAAATTTGGAGTCCCACTCAGTTTTGGCTTTGTCTACACCCTACTTGAGAACTAGATTGCCCTCTTTGAAGACCCTATTAGTAGTCTTTTTATCAAAACTTCTTTTCAATTGTTCTTGATGAGCCTCAACCATATGCATAAGCTAACCTCTAACCTCCTCCAGCTCCATTAGCTCAACTGGCCTTATTGTCATGGTATCATTCTTTGTTAATTCTAGTTGATGTGTGTAGCGTTATAAAATTGCGACTGCATCTCCCTACTTTATCGAGACCCCTCTCTGCACCTTCATCTCGAATCTCTTCCTGTTTCAGCCCACATATCGCCTTGTGACCCTGTCCAAGCCCCAAAATAGGGTAGGACAGGGGCATGGCGCCCCTATCCCCCTCAAGTAGGAGCATGGGACCCATGTCCTTCCCCTTTGGGGTGGTCCTAAGATAGGTCCATCCGGCCCTTAAACATAATTTTCTCTTTGGGGATTTAAATTCTCCTTTGTCGGCCTTCGATGGGATGAAAATTAATCCTCTTAGGCATGTATAAAAGGAGACATAATTCCCTCATTTGATATAGAGGAATAACAAATAATAAATGAAAGGCCTTCATTATCGTCATCAAGCATTCAAGCGTTCTAGTCTTCAAACATCTTCTTCATTCACCCATTGGAGCAACATTACAACAATCATTTGCAAGCATGTATGTCTGTTAGGGTTTTGTCATGTTTGTTGATAAACAAATTTGTCTCTCACAATTTATTTAACTTTTATACTCTTAGCCCAAGAAATGAAAGACAAATTTCACCATACAGTTGGAAAATCATTGTATTGATTAACCTCTGAATTAAGGTACAACTCCCTTAAATAGATATTCAATCAGCTCCAAATTACATACATTCAATATTATACTTTTCACCAGAAAGTACAAAAAGGTAATTGCATTCACCAGTCAATACAAAATGAACACAAGCATTGATTCATATATAATTCTTTATGTAAAGCCGACAGACTTCACATGCACGCTAAAACAAAATGAAAAATATTTAAAAATGAATTTCACTGATATTTTTTGCACTTATAGACAGCCATGACAAATTCTTTTTTTAAAATAGATTCTCACAAAAATCAAATTTCAAACATCAAACACATAGATTTGAAGCCAAAGATAAATTGTCATTCGATTTTCATTCATAAATGATCATCAACTTCCAACACATACATAAAGTATTCAACCAAAATTATGAGAGATAGTTTTTCAAAAACTTATTGGACCTTCATAAAGTCATTACAAAGCTTATAAATAGGTCTCCAGACCAATAGTTTAACCAGAGGTAAAATTAACTCCAAATGGGTTAATGAGAAACTGTCCTAACTGCATAACAGAAAATGAAAGAAAGCTAGACACGTTGGCATACAACTGCCAGCAGTGCTAGTCATGCGATCGATTCAGGTTCAGTTGGATTGCCCAGATTGCTATTCTAGGCGGATACCATAACCACTTTCGCTACACTCCACTCCTGATGAACCCTTGAGAATTCCTGGATTACTGCTACATGTGGCAGGCTGATATGAATTACCCTTTGCTTCCAGAGTTCCTTCTTCCTTTTCACCAGTTGCACTTTATCCCTATGAGTGTCCAAATGATCAAGACATTGTAAACATTGACTCCACTTTAGCAATCTTGGTAAAATCTTCTACGGCTAAGGACTTCTCCACCTTAATCTGTTTAATGTGATTGCTGAAAAGATTGACCATTTCTGCTGTATCTTCCAAGGTTTGGCCATCCTCTTTAAGCAACTGAACATATACACAATGCAAATCATTTTGCACAGTTGTTCTTAGGGTTGTTAGTCCCCCTCGCAGATTGACAAATTCATTATGTCCTTTTTCAATGATCTGGTTATGCCACTCTATACTTTCTTTGCATATGAACATTATGTCTTCATCTAATCCTGGCACTTGTCTTTCGACAAGAAAATTCATCAAGCCATAACGGTGAATATCACACATTTGCCTTGAAATCACCGACCATTTAGTATTTTTGTTCTGCCATGAGATTAAGTCAACGTCCAATTCCTTGGTAACATCATTGGCATCCTTGAAAATTTGAACTAAATTTGATATATAATTAGTTTTTTTTATGCACAATCGATGTGAGCCACTCAGAGAAAATCTCTGCGATCATCTTGTTCCATTGAACCTCATCCAAGAACTTATGATTACTAGGGGATTTTGAACTAATGGGAACAGAGCTTTGGGACAATGGCAGCAAACTATTTTGCACAGCGTGGATGTATTGAGCCATTTGCATTAAAATATGTTTCAACTCTGCTTTATCCTTTTCATCCTTCCAAGTGCGGGAGATAATCCTTTTGGTTGAAGTCTCTAAATGTTTCACATAAACCGCTCTAGTTCCTACCCCCAAATAAAATCGTTCAATAGTATAATCAGCCTCTAAGGCAGTGGCAACATCTTTATCAGATGTGGGCTTAGCAATATCTACAGTCCAATGTTTTGTGGTCTCATCAAAACCAATCATGGTTTCCACTTTCAGCCACTTAGGCTTCATGGCCCTTCCTAGATATTTACTCACAACATCTTCCATTGACACAGAAATAGGCACAACATTCCTCTTCTTGGTAATTGAATCACTCAACCATTTAGGAGCCATAGTCAGATCTTTGGATTGCATAGGTGGATGTCCTCCTGAAGTCAGCAACATAGCATTATCTGTGTTAGAACATCAAGTCCCTGTGAATCTTGGACACCAGCATCAGCATCAATTACAACTTTGTTAGCATCAGAAACAGGGGTTGTCATATTGGCTTGTGCTTCCTCAGTGTCCAAATCAAGAATGAGATGGGCGGCAGGTGGCTGAAAATTCTTCTTGTATCTCGATCTAGTAACTTGGCCACCAATGGAATGTGCATCTTCGAAGCAAGCCTTTCCTCTTTAATCTTAGCTTGCTTCTTTCCTGCAACAGAAATAGGAATATTAGTTAAAATAGAGGTTTTTCTTACAATCTCCTTTTTTCCACCCCTATTTCTTGAACTAGTTGTGTTTGCTAGATGAAATCTGTAGTTCCTTAGCCAATTCTCTATTCTGTGAATTATACTGAAGGTGCGTGCCTGTACATTATCCTCCATTTTTATACTCCAATCAACCTCTGGAAGAGGTTGATTGTGTACCTGCTTCATGAATTCTGGATCCAATACATCTCCATTATCAATGGTCACACCAGAGGTATCCATTTGCAACTTCATATCGAGAATCTGCTTCAGAGTTAACCTAGACCAATTTCATTTTCTCACTTCAAATTCATCTGAGCAGTCTTCCCAATAATCTTCCAATTGTGGGACATGTTGATCAGGCATTATCTTTTTCACATGATGAGCAATAAGACCTTTGCTGTCAAAATTATCTCTCTTCACGAAGGTTTTCAAATGAAACCTCTTAAATTCTAACTCAAGATTCAGTGCATTAGAAATAGAGCTGCAACTGTAATGGCCTAAATCAATAAAAAAATTTCAACTTGTGCCAGAATCTTCACCATAATCCTCTACAACATGTGCTAATTGCCTGGAAACTTCAATCAAAACATAGTAGTCTAAAACATATCTAGGTAACCTAAATGGTTCACCTTTAAAGCCTCCTACCCTTATATAAGTGAAGTGATTCAATTGAGTAAAGAAGTACCATAGATGTTAATTAGTTCAACAACTTCAACCGACATTCTCCTATGCAAATTACCTTGTAACTCAAAAGTTAATCTCCCAACAAAAATATCATTCCAACAAAGGTAATTGTCAACATGTCCTTTTTGGGTCAAATGGGGGTGATATTCATAGATTTTTATACCCTGAACCCATTTTGTATGGAATAGTCCAGGCCATTCCCTTACACAAGCTAACATATAGAACAAATATGAAGACATATAAAAATTTGACATCCCAGGGTAATTGCTCAAACCCTCATGCAACCTTTCTACAATTACGGTGCCCCAGTCAATGAACCGGTCTTTGTCAAGAGTGACTTGGATGAAGAAATACACCCAGTCCTCCCAATAGAAGGAGTGTGAATTTCCCCTAATTCTGCTCAACATTATTACTAAATCCCTGATTCTAGGAATCAAATTCTCTCAAGTTAATGGCCTTGGTAGCCTTGAGCCACCCTTTTGAAACTTGAAAAGCCAATTTCATGCAATAATGGTTTTATAATACTGCTTCTTCTCAGAATAAATCCCATAAGACTTTCCAATAGTCCAATCCTCATAGGGTTCCCGATGTGGGATACCCATGGCCTCCATTACTATCTCTCTATCAATAGACAACATAACCTCACCATTATTTCTCCTAATGCACCTGTTAACTTTGTCATAGTGATTCATGCACTCTAAAACCAACTTAGGACAAGGGGCAGCTAGGGGAAATGTCGCCGCTTCCAATAAACCACTTTGTGCAATATCTTTTAGCATAGAATCAACAACTGGGTTCCTTACTCTTTCTAAGAAAACATCTAAATCTAATTGAACTAGAGTCATATCTGCTAGCTCTAGTAAGGAACTCACAAGGGAAGAAGAGATTGCTAATTTAGGCAAAGTTGGCCTCATGTTTAACCAATGATCTTTCCCCAATCAACTCAAATAAAGGAGAAAACAGATAAAATAGAAACAAGCAGCTAAACAATATACCCAGATCCTTTAAAAACTACAGCAATTAGGAAGTTCGTTGAACATACCTTCCTTTGTCATCTACAAAACCCATGTCGCAGTCCATTTTCCTTTCACTCCAAAACTCTCCTTAAAACTCATGTTTCACAAATGACAATCTTCGACAAAACAATTGCTCAATTTAAAATAGCCAAAAAAATCTTACCCATGATTTCCATAAGTTATCATCATTACTTTCACTCATGCGACATCACTCTGAAATGATCACAAACAAGCATGCATTTAATAACAAGTCACTTCATATATGAAAACATGGATTCCCATGCCATGCTACAAATGACAACTTTTAAATCATTAAGGAAGAATATTCCCCTTTTCTGCTGCTGTTAGCCGTATCTTAAAATCCACGCTGCCACCTCATGAAAAGTCATATGATTTGCAAGAAATCAAATATTGAACTTTGAACCTTGAAAAACAACATCAACACAAAAACATATACATGACCAATATTGAACTTTGAACCTTGAACCCATTTGGTTCAAGTTCAAGGTTCAACCAATGCTAAACACCAACAAACACTGAAAATGACTTTAAAAACCGTGTGGGGAAATAAACTTTAACAAGAAGCCCATTGAACTTTGAACCTTGAACCCATTTGGTTCAAGTTTAGTACAGTGAAGCTAAAATAAAAAACTGCGAAGACTGAATTTGCACAGAAAAATCAAGAAATAGAACCCGCCCAAAGGACCAGTTAGGGACATGACTCAAAAAGATGACATAAAAATAGGAATTTTTATGTACCGCCAACAATGTCACATACCATTTCATGCAACACTTGTGATTACATTCAAGAAGCAAAGCAACCATCATCAACAAATTGCAGATTTACAAGGTATACATTTTCTTTATTCACATTTAATCATTTGCAACTACTTTCTTTCAAGGTTGATTCATTCGGCGGGGTTTGACTAAGGAAAACCCCTATCCAAAACCTTTCTTCCCTTCTTTTCTGTGTAGGTTGCAAGTGCACAACTGTATTTGCAGATTTAGACTTGATTTTTAGAGATGGAAACCCCTTTTCGCTAGGTTGATTTTTTGGAGGACCAAGTACACTTTCAACCTAGTCTCGACGAATTTTCTCCAAATTTGTAGGGAAGATTTTTATTAGTCTAAATATCTCAGATATGAAGTTACAACGCGATCCCAAACTGGTAGCTCCTCATTTCATCCATTTTATCTCCCTTTTCTGCATAGTCAACAAGTCAACATATCTATTTACAAAAGAGGGAAAATTGCATTCCAATTATTGCAATCCACTTGGTATTCACATACTTATTTCCCTAAGATTTGGATCTAGTGGGTTCAAGCCCCTCTTTTGAATGTAAAGTATCTCCCAAGTGAAAATCATCCTAGTGACTTCCTTTCTCTCTCCTAAGTGGGGAGTCACTAGGGTTCAATTTCCCACTTTACATTTTGGTGAACCCAAAGTCTTACACTTTAAATTCGATTCCTTATTATTAGATCTGAATGATTGCAATTTAAATTTCAAAATTTTATTTCCAAGTTTGATCTTTTTGCAAATTTTAGAGGTTAATTTCATAAAAACCCTAATTTTTCATTTTGAGGAAATTAAGCTTGTGAAGTGTAACATTTTAATTGCTTGTTTCAGATCTGATTTCTATTTTAAAATTATCATTCAAATCTATCTTTTAATTTTCAAAATTAAGTGGTTAAAAGAAAAACCCAAATTTTTAAGAATCTCCTATTTCGACCTTTGATTGCTAATTTGACCTATCTAGACATCTCCAAATCAACTGTTTTTTTGGATTCTGTAATAAAATCATAATTTTTATAATCCCTGAAAATTTCGGAAAAAGTTTGTTAGACTAGGTGCACTTTACACCTGGTCCCTAGCTTTTCCCCCAAATTTTCAGGAGACAGAATTGACTGTATTTTTCTGCTTAAATCCAGGAAATTGGCATACTTTATCAATTTTTACACCTCTTAAGGTCGAAAACAAATTTAAATTTCAATACTCTTAATTTTCAAATTATTTTTCTTAAAAAGGTCCTAATTTTAGATCTTATTTTCAAGTAAACTAAGATTTTAATTAAGAGATTTTGAATGGCAATTAATGCATTAGATTTATTTTCCCTTTCACACATGATTACATTATTTTTAACATATCTTTATTACAATCATGTGTTTGATAATGACTTCTTTCATTTCATGTTGTTGCTTTTCATTCATAGCACTTGGTCATACTGTGTTACTAGGGTTTCAAAGTCATTTCCTTTTCAGATTGATCTCAAAAATTTCATGTATCATTTTTGTTGCATTATGGTGATGTTATTAACAAAATGAATTTCATATGTTAATTACCTTAAGGCTTTTGTAGATCCCAACCCTAGAGATCCTAATTCTTGCACCTCTCCTAGGGTATCTTGTGTGAATAAGATGAGAGATATTATATCAAGCAATGATCCTTTCGAAAATGAGCAAGCATTAGAAAGCAATATTAGTCTATCTTCTTCTTATACACATACCCTTGAGCAAGGGGGGCAAAATCAAAATATTAACATTCTTACATCTTTAGACCCTCCTTATTCTCCTAGGACCTATCTTCAACATCAAAACATATGTAGAGAGGATGATGCTGTGCATTTTATTCATGATCTTTCCCCTCACATATAAATAAGTAAAAATAAACCTTTAGATGATGAAGATGTTCATTCCCAATCTCCCAAAAAGGATAAGAAAGACAAAGAAAAGAAGATTATCCTTTCACATGATATTCTTTCTTCATCTACAAATCCTTTTATTCCCCCTTACACATCAGATTTCAAAGAAATTCATGATTGTGTTCCCCCAACTTCCCATTTCCAAAATTCTTATAGTCATGGCTTTCATATAATTTTTTTCATTTATTTGTCCATTTAAAAGAGAAAAATCAAAGAGTAATTATATGCATTGGGTGGGTGCAAAGGCAGGAGCGGGAAGGACTGCTTCTAGTGTGGTCGAAGATGGGGAAGAAGATGCAGATGCAGATAGATTCGGCCTTGCTCTTCTCTGCTTACCTCCTGGTTGGGGAAGGGCTTCTCTATGGCGAATCTTTTGTTCCTTTTTAGTGCCTTCTAAGATGGCTTCTATTGGAGGCGTTAAGGGCTACGATGAGGGAGATGCGATGTGGGGGTTTGAAGTCCTAGTCTTCGAGAGGGGTGTCTACGGATGGGGGGATGGAGTGTGATTGTCCCCAGTAGGTGTTTGATTTTTGGCTAGGAGAATGGATTCTGGAGGGGATCTATTTGTGGTGCTCTCCTCTATCTCTTTCTTCTATTCGAGTGTGGGAGTAGAGGTGGATGAAGTTTGTTCGCTGAGGAGGGCTATGTTTCAAGAGAATGGGCCTTGGATGGTCGCTTTCCATTCGGGGGAGAGTATATCTGGCTTTGGGGAGAGCCAAAGGTGTGAGGGACTTGGTAAGATTTGGGACCCGTGTGGATCTTTGGTTGTGAGGTTCATATGTGGACTTTTTCTCTCTCTTTGCGCGGTTTCGTGGTTCCTTCGATGCTTTGGTCTATCTTGTTTTGGATTTCAGAAGGAGCTACTTTTCGCTCTTTTTTGGTGCTGGGCTACTCTCCTGTTGAGGTGGAGGGTTGTCTTTTGAGTAGCCCTTTGGGAGGATTTTCTGGGCCTTTGTCCTTCTCCCATCCTTGTCTTTTTGAGGTGACCCTATTTCCTATTGAGGTGGAAATGCAGAGGAGGGGAGAGGGTTGGGTTTTGCTGACTGCTAGAGAGCATTGTATGTTATCTATCTAGCTATTCCTATTAAGGTGGTCATCTTCCATATTGAGGTGGGGAGATGGAGTGATGGGGATTTTTGACTATTGGTCTTGTTCGTGCTGCCTACTGAGGCTGCTGGTTTATTCTCCCAAAGATGTCTTCTCAAATGGGTTTGGGACTTTCTCATCTCAAATTCCAAGTTGGTTCTATGGCTAGGGATCTTCTTGTTGTATCTTGGATTGACCTTTTTGCTTCACTTTTTGGGCGCTTTGGCTTTGCTTGATGCTAGTGACCTGGAGTCTTTGTTGGAGGTTTGGGGGTCTTGGGAAAACCCTTTTCTGGTTTTGGGTACTAGTTCAAAACCCAGATTCAAGGTTTTGGGAGCCTTTCAAAACCCTTTGTTTCTAGTTTGGGTTTGTATGGTCAAATATTGTAATCTGGAGTTTATGTTAGTGGCTATTGGCACCCGGATTCACCCATGGTTGTAGTTACAGGCTAAGGATGCCTCTGTGCATTTGTTCTTGGGGTTGATCCTTTCAGTCTTGGATCTAGTAGGCCTGGTTGTTTTCTATGTCTATTATTTTTAGCAGCATCATTTTTACATTAGTTGGAAGCTGAAGAGTCAGCTTTGCTAGTTTTTGGCTGTGGTTTTCATTGTTAATATCTTTGAGTAGCCTGCTTTGTTGGGTTCTAGATCCCGGTAAAATCTGTTGGGTTTTGGGTCCCTTCAAAACCTATTGTATGGGGTTTCTTGTCCCCTTAAAACCCGTTTTCCCTTTATAAAAAATAAAACAAGGTTTTAAAGGACAAGGACTTGGGAAATTTGAACAAGGAATTCGTGTCCCTATAAATCCTCCTACACAAGCTACTACAGAAGGCATAGGAAAGGAGACTCCTCTCTCTATGGATCAACTCCTTAGGCTCCAAAACTTTAAAAACCATCTCCAAAGGAAACAAATCAAAAGATCTCGCAAGAATGCTTCTTCTTCAAAATGTCCTTTTTGCTCATTTCATCAAACCCATGATCATAATGTTGATGATTGCCCTGATTTTCAAAAATCTATTCAAGATGGCATAGACGGTGGCAAAATTAGAATTGTGGATAATAATCCTTCTTCTTCTAATCATTCTTCTCTTCATGTCAAGAAAATGAATTAAAATACATTTATCATCCTGAAAGACTAGCTACAAGAATCTATTGGAGATTGAAATATGATAGGAACACTTATTTTCCTCCTAAAAATAAAAGCAATAATCTTAAGCAAGTGAAAGGTGAGGAATATTGTATCTTTCATGATTCATATTCATATTCTCTTTGGAAATGTCATGCTTTTAGGAAATTTGTTTAAAAGCAATATGATCGTGCACGAATTTCTCTTACAATATATTTAGTTTTCTTCCTTGACATGAACATAGTGCCTTAGCACCTCTTTTCTTTTCATGTTGCTCTTCACCCTATGGCATAATTAGCCAACTTAACTAGGGGCTCTTTATCATTTGTGATGGTACTATTTCAATTTTAAACACCTTGGGGTAGCAACATGAAGCTCACCCCTTCCTATTTCTATTTATCTTTGTGCATTATTCATTATTAGATATCCTTCCTTGCATAGAGTCATTTTTATATCATATAATTGTTCTTTGGTTTTCATCTTTGCTTAAAGAGGAGCATCTTTAATGAGTAATCCATTTCTTCTCTTGTCTTCATTCTATTGGGAAACTTACCTCTTCTATGGTTTCAGTTATTTACAAGCATGATATGCCCCCTAGCATGGAATGGTCTCATGTGGAGTACATGTCCCTTCCTTGAGAGGATTCGTTCCATTAGGAGGACATATCACATGAGAATAATCACCATTAGAAGAAGTGTAACGCTTCTCCTTGTCCTTCTCACTTGGGGGGGAAAGGATTTCACTTATTTATCTTTCTTTCTATCTCATTTGTCATTATTTATTTTAGGGGCTATATTTTTCATATGTGATTAGCATTTCTTACAATGGTATGTTCTTATGACTAATCCCTCTTGAGGAATATGTAATGCTCTTTCTCTCTTCTTAGAAGATTAGCACTTCTTGAGACGTGTATTTTACATCTACTAATGTCTTTTCTTGCATGCGTTCATGTAAGTTCATTGCACATTTTCTTATGTTTAATCTCTCTCTAGAAGATTGTGTAAGCTCTTCTCATTGTCCTAGACTTGGTGGGCAATGATCTCTCTTTCTCTCTTTCTCTAAGGATCCACTCTTTCCTATGTTGTAGATGGTGTGAGTTTTATTACTTGATGTCATTCCTTGTGTGAAGTTGTTGTTGTTTTCTCAAGGGTTCTCTATTATATAAGAGGTATAAGTCCTTCACTATAACCTCTTTTACACTTGGTAATGTACATCTATAATAAATTCACCCATCACCATGGGTTAAAAATGAGTCATCCTTCATCAAGAGTCCCTTTCACCTAGAAATAGGAGGAATGATTAATTTATTGTTCTGTGCTTTGTTCTACAAGATGTTATATTTGTCTAAGACAAATCCTCTTGGAGGTAGATGTATTTTGAGCAAAGATCTCTTCTCCTCCAAGGATCTCCTTTACACTTATAGCAAGATATATCTTTTCAACTATCTTATCCTTGCTTGAAGAGTATTCCCTCTCTTTCTTGGATTAATGGCATTGTTGCATGACGGATATCTTATTTGTGTCAAAGGAAGGTATCCTTGTTCTACTTTCATTAAGATATCAACATTGAACAATGTTGACATCTTAAGTGGGGGGGGGGCACCCACACTGCTCCTTTTGTACTATATTTCTCTCGTGCATTGTATCTCTTGTATAGTGGGTCAATCTTGGAACCATAGGACAACTTCTTAGAGAAAGATGTCGCCACTTTTCTCTTGTATAGTGGGTCATTCTTGGAACTAGAGGACAACCTCTTAAAGCAAGATGTCACCAATCTTCTCCTGTACAGTGGGTCTTTCTCAGAACTAGAGGGCAACCTCTCAGAGCAAGATGTTGCCACTTTTTCTTTTGTATAGTAGGACATTATCGAAACTAGAGGGCAACCTCTTAGAGCGAGATGTTGCCACTTTTTCTCTTATGTTGGGTGCTTATTCTTGGAACCAGAGCATAGTCTCTTAGAGTGAGATGTCACACCTTTCTTGACATTTGTACTATACATCTTATACAAGTTGTATCATACTTGGGCATAGACTCCTATGAGGTGCTTCGAACCTCACTTGCACACACGTGCATGAGGTTGGGTGGAACTAATGATGTTCTCACCCTCCTCCCTTACAAGGATCACCTAGAAAAAATCTAGGGGCTAGTTTTCCATGTCCTTTTTTTTCTCCATGGATCACCTAATTATAGGGGCTATATTTCCATGGTTCCTTTTGTTCATCTTTCTTCTCATGGATCATCAAAGTGTGTATTCATGTCCTCTCTCTCCTTCCTCTCATGAACCCATAGGTTTACTATTGATGGTTCATGGATGATGTCAGATTTATTTTTTTATTTGATTACTAGTGTTATGAGATGGCATTTGTCTTTGTGTTTCAATTACTTTTTGAGACATTGGAGTATTGAGGTCTCTTCGGCTAGTTGATGTGTGCTCTTGTGCTTTGATTTTTATCATATGTATTTTGTGCTTTGTCTTGTTTTGTTTGTTTTTTCCTATTTGTTTTGTGTGCTCTTGCATATGTTTGAGTGAGTTAAGATCCTAAGATTGGGGGATTTTGTTCCTCAATATTAGTGATGTCTTATACTCCTTGTGGTTTTGCTCTGCATCCTTCATCTCCCTCTCTTTCTTCTACTTTACTGATAGTATTGGCATAAGCCATACTCCCACTAAAGAGGGGGATAAATGTAGCATCATAAAATTTTGACTGTATTTTAGGTCTTCACCTATGTGACTGCATCTCCTCGCTTAATCAAGACCCCTCTATGCACCTTCATCCCTAATCTCCTCTCGTTTTAGCTTGCATACCACCTTGTGACCCTGCCCAAGCCCCAAAATAGGGTAGGACATAGGCGTGGCACCCTGGTCCCTCTGGGATAGGGGCGTGGCACCCCTATCCTTCCCCTTTAGGGTGGTCCTAAGATAGGTCCATCCAACCCTTAAACATAATTTTCTCTTCAGGGATTTAAATCCTCCTTTGTCAGCCTTCGGTGGGATGGAAATTAATTCTCTTAGGCATGTATAAAAGGAGACATAATTCCCTCATTTGATATAGAGGAATAATAGATAATAAACGAAATGCCTTCATTATCATCATCAAGCATTCAAGCATTCAAGTCTTCAAATGTTTTCTTCTTCATGTATCTTTCTTCATTCATCCATTGGAGCGATTACAACATTCATTTGCAAGCATGTATGTGTGTTAGGGTTTTGTCACATCACATGCCATTTCATGCAACACTTGTGATTACATTCAAGAAGCAAAGCAACCATAATCAACAAATTGTAGATCTATGAGGTATACATTTCCTTTATTCACATTTAATCATTTGCAATTACTTTTTTTCAAGGTTGATTCCTCAACCGGGGTTTGACTAAGGCAAACCCCTATCCACAACCTTTCTTCCCTTCTTTTCTGTGTGTAGGTTGCAGGTGCGTAGGTGTATTTGCAGATTTGGACTTTATTTTCAAAGACAGAAAAACACTTTTCGACGTGCTGATATTTTGGAGGACCAAGTACACTTTAAACCTAGTCTTGATAACTTTTCTCCAAATTTGTAGGGTAGATCCACATCAGTTTAAATATATCAGACCCGAAGTTACAACGTGATCCCGAACCGGTAGCTCCTCATTTCATCCATTTTATCTCCCTTTTCTACATAGTCAACAAGTCAACATATTTATTTACAAAAGAGGGCAAATTGCATTCCAATTCTTGTAATCCACTTGTTATTCACATCCTTATTTCCCTAGGATTTGTATCTAGTGGGTTCAAGCCCCTCTTTTCAATGTAAATTATCTCCCAAGTGAAAATCATCCTAGTGACTTCCTTTCTCTCTCCTAAGTGGGGAGTCACTAGGGTTCAAATTTTCACTTTACAATGTGGTAGTTCAAGAGAGGGTAACTCTAGGGAAGATGGGATTCTTCCTTCCCTCCCATACACTAGCATGAAAGCGGAGTTACCAATCGCCCTCTTGGGTGTGATTTTGTCAACTCATAAGGTTGTCCTCAACCCGGGATGCTAAGATCTCTGGTTGTCTTCAATTGTCTTTTTGATTAGCTTGATGAAGTTTTTGTTGGAAGATTCAGCTAAGCTATTACCTTTGGGGTAATTTAATTTGATGACGTCTTTAAGTACATACCATACTTAACTGCCCAAGAGCTGACTTGGGTTCCAAAAAATGCCTTGGCATTATCTAATATGATGATGGAGGGGACACCGAATCGTGTCACAATTTCATCAAGGAATTCCAACACTGAGGCCCCAGTGGCATCTTTCAATGCAATTGCCTTTGCCCATCTAGTGAAGTAGTTTGTTGCGGCCAAGATCCACTTATGACCAACACGAGAACGTGGATTTATCATGCCAATGAAGTATAAGTCCCATTGTGCGAATGGTTGATCTACTTGAATAGGGTGAAGAGGTAGGGTAACTAGCTTTTCTTTCTAGAGAAGAAAGCACATTTCTTGCAATTCTTGACCCATCTATGTGAGTCACTAAATAAGGTTGGCTATTAATAACTAACCCTCATTATTTTGATAGTCGTAGTCCTTGTAGAGAATTGGCCTCTTGAAGATCCATCATGAAACTCTTCTAATAATCCGTTGAGTTGATTTTTCTTAATACATCTTAACAAGACTCTATTAGAGTCTTTTTAGAAAAGGGTGCCATCCACTAAGACATAAGGGATGGAATGCAACCAAGTGTCTTGTTTTGGTCCTATCTAGACCTTGGGGGTATCTACCTTGCATTAAGAAGGTGGTCATATCAATCACCCAACTGAACTGGGTGTCATTTCTAGCTAGTGGATCCTCTTGTAACACAAGGGCAACCTCCAAAGTAGTCTCAGAAGATGAGACAAGCTATTGACATAGGCCCTGGCCTCTTACAAGCTCAATGATATTGATGTTTATGTTGTATTCCATGACCTTGGTTATCCACACTGCCCTCTTCTCGTCGATGTCCTTGTTTAGAAGAAAATCCTTAACACTTGCATGTGGAACTAAGAGATGGATCTTGATGTTAGACATGTGCCTAAACTTTTTTATGCTTTTACAACAGCGAGGACCTACATATCTATACCTAAGCTCATAATCCTTTAATCTCTCACTGAAGAATGCAATAGGTTTCTCCAAATTATCCTCATTCATTTGTGTTAGGATAGCTAAGATGCTAGATTCTCCTCCAAAGGTCTAGAAGATAAAATATTTTTCATACTTAGGATTGACAAGAGGAGGGGATTGAGAAATTAATTGTTTAATATCTTCAAAACCAGTCCTCCCTTCCCTGGTATATCTGAAATCCAAATTTTTCTTCAACATGGAGGTGAGGTTTTTACCATGGTGGAAATATTGGGAATGAACCTCATCACAAAGTTGATCCTACCAAGGAAACTCTGCAATCCTTTCTTGTGACTGGGGAGTGGGAGAGAAAGAATAGCCTCCACTCACTCTGGATCAATGGCTAAGCCATCTTAAGATACAATGTGTCCTAGAAATCCTCCCTAATCAGTAGAGAATACACACTTGCTTGGGTTCAAGGACACACAATATTCCCTACACTTCAGAAACACTTGCTCAATATGGCCAAATGATCAGCCGCATGCTTCAAATAAATAGTTATATCATCAAGGTATACAAGCACAAGCTTTTCTAATACACTCTTGAAAGCCATGCCCATTTCTGTTTGAAACGTGGCACTTACATTGGTTAGCCAAAAAGGAATCTTATAATAAGCATAGGTATCCCACTTATTAGTAAATGCAGTCTTTTATTGATTTGATTCTTGGACTAAATTCTGATTGTAGCCTAAATACCCATCCAAGAATGAAAATCATTTTGAGCCACTGACCTTTTGGAGAGTTTTATCCATGGAGGGAAGGGGATAATTATTCTTAAGGAAGGCTCTATTGAGGTCCCTAAAGTCTACACATAATCTGATTTCTCCATTCTTCTTCCTTACAAGCACAAGGTTAGCCACTCAAGAGGAGTGTTTGATAGGGAATATGATATTGGCTTCTATGAGATTGGTTAACTCCCTCCTCATTAGTGGCTTAATTTTTGGGTACATTGGATATGCTAGGGTCAATACCCTTCTATTCTTCATATGTCCAAGCAACTATATCGTTAAATTTTTGACAAAGCTGAACAAAGGCTTCTTGTTTGGTTGAGGAATATACCTTTCCAAAATTTAGTGTACTACCCTTGTCAACTACAAATAGCCTATAATCACCCTTCTTTGCAGCTAGGTTCATCTTCTTCTTCAGTTGATCATCCGAGTTAAAAATGCCTTCCAAAGTAACTAGGCCTTTAGAAAACTTGTTGGAGTTGAGTTGCATGATCTGATCTCCATATAGTTCTTACAACATAGACTAATTATTATCAAAAAAACTACTTCACTTTGCAAGAAATTGACAATTTGTTGATCAGTTTCGAACACTTGCCAGTTTTCTTGATTGTTTGGGACAATGGGTCTCACAACAAGCCTGGTGTGTTGTGCCTTCTTGCTTGCAACATGCATTGGTATGTCAAACTGAACACATACCATGGAAATACTATAAGCATGCTAGTTTTGACTCCTAAGAATGCTTTGGATGTTGAAGACCTCAAATACCTTCAATCAAGTCCCAAACCCTTTTTTTGTATGATTTGAGTAAGCTATTCTTTGTTGTTCTTTGTTTTAGGAAAGTTGTAGGCAGGAATATTTGGTCACCTCAATAGAAAAATGCTAGCCTCAGGGACAGCTAGGAGCTGGATCCTAGTCACCCAGGCCTATTGGCGGGACAAATATTTAGGGGGAAGGGGATTCTGAGGATGGTATGGACCTGATAGCTGGGTTGCATGTGGACCTAGGTGAAGGGGCCCCTAGGTATAAGATTCTAGGAGTGAGTATTCCTGGTTAGTCACAGGCTCCTTGAATGGAGAAACCTTTTACAAGTCAAATAGAGCGATTTTTTTTATCTAGTGCAACAAGGAATTGGTGGGCCTCTTTGTTTGGGGTTAAATCGGCTAGGAAATCTTCCTTTCCCCGAATTGTTGTTATTTCTAACAATAATAGTGGTAAGGTTTCTCTTGAGATCCCTAATCAAGTTATTGATCATAATAGTGCTGTTATGGATATGACCCTTGTGGGAAAATTTTTGGGCTCGAGACCTAATATTGATTTGGATATGGTGTTTGTTAATAAGAGGTGGAAACTTAAGGGCTAGGTTGAGACTTCAACCCTTCCAAGGGGGTTCTTCTCTTTTGCCTTCTCTTGTGTTGAGTATATCCCTACCATTCTCTGTGGTGGACCTTGGATCATGGGGTGGTCCTCTCTTACCCTAAAGAAATGGACCCCTAATATGGATATGTCTGATTCTTTCTTCGAAGTTGTTCCTATGTGGGTTAGGATCCCTAGACTTCTATTGGAATATTGGCACGAGGATATCTTCAAAGGTATTGTTGAATATTTTGGGGAGATACTGTCGATCAACCCTATGACAACTGTTAGAAAAATGATGATCTATGCTCATATTTGTGTTTGGATTTGTCGATCTATGGATCTCCCTCCTTCGATAGATCTTTCATCTAAGTTGGGACCTCTCTCTCTCAAGCCATTGAATTTGAGTCGCTACCTTTTGTCTGTTTTGTGCATAAAAAAGATGGTCACTCGGCAAAAAGATGCCCCCAAAATGCTAACAAGGTTATTTTTGTTGGCAATTTGGAAGAATTGATTATGTGTTGCATTGATGTTTTGTCATTGATGTCAACACTAGTTGTTTTGATGTTTATCGACTTCCGGTAGAGTGGTTAGATTAAGATATTGATCTGGAGACCATCTCCGGTATTCTTCGATTTGGTCTGGGTTGTGGTATTGGCTTGGATTGGTTATTCATGTGTTCTTGATGCATAAAAAATTCAGTTGGTTCGGGATTTGATGATCTAGATGCTATCATTTGTTCTAGTAAGCCTTTTGGTCACTGGTAAGGGTTTTACCAGCAACACTTTAGTGAATATCTTTTGATGAATCTAATAAGTGGTGTTGGTGTGGCTTCTAGAAGGTTATTAGGATGCTGATGGTTATCTTTTTGTGTTCCAGTTGTTCATGGTGTTTCATTTGGCTTATGGTGACCTATTATGGGTCCAATGATTATTCTGTTAGGTTATGGACCGGTTTGTGTAACGTGTTGGTTGATGTTGCTTCAGTCTTAGGCTGACTTGGTTTATCATTGGTTTGTGGTAATATGTAACAGATCTATTGTATTATCTTTTAGGTGGCCGACCTAATTGTTTAGGTCTCGGGTTGGTATAAATATGATGTAAGATCTCTTTGTAGATCGTGGTATGGTATGTCGGTTTATGGGATATGAAATTATCTATGTGTGAATAATGTTGTAATCATATGTAGAGGTTTTAGTCGATCATAGGTTATTGGATTGGGTTTGTGAAAGAGGTTTAAGACCTCTGGTATTGAGCTTAACTAAAACTATACTTAAGCATAGGAGATGCTATTCTTGCAGTTCACTCATCTTTCTAGATTGCAGTCAATTAGGCTCCTTTTGTGATGAACAATGTGCCTTTCTGCATGTGTAGGTCCCTCTTATTATAATCACATACTTTTTGCAGAAGTATTATCTAACTATGGGCAGGCTTCCCACCATGGTTTTTCCCTTTACCGAGTTTTCCACGTACAAATCTTTGTGTTATGTGTTATGGATGGTTGGTTAATTATTTTGTGATTTATGTTTATGCTTAACTGTTACATTTTCTATTCCAGTATTTGGTTTATGCATTTTGGTAGAAGGTTTTGTGAGATTAAAGTTTTATAATCTATTGACAACTGATTCACCCCCCTCTCTTAGTTGTCCACCGGTTATCCTAACAATTGGTATCAGAGCTTGGTCCTGTTTTGTAGAAGCTTAACTGCTTGAGGAAGATCCTATGGCAACTAATAATTCAACTGCATCTTTTTTCCGAAGAGAAACCCCTAAGCTTGATTCAAAAAATTATAGAGTATGGACTATTCAGATGGAAACTCATTTGGGATGTATTGGGAAAGAAATTTGGGAGATCACAGAGAAAGGCTATACTCCACCTAATCCAACATTTGGAAGTCCTCCTCTGGCAAGCCTGGATAGGGATATTGAAAATGATTGTAGAGCTAGAGAAGCACTCTTGAGCGCACTTTCTAATCAGCAGATTATGGGATTAACTGACCAATATAATGCAAAGGCTATATGAGATAAGTTGGAAGCTTTGAATGAAGGTGACCCTACTGTTAAAATCGTTAAACTTGATGGTTACTGAGTAAGGTATGAGAACTTGAAGATGGAAGAAGATGAAAGGATTACTGCTTTCATGGAAAGAGTTAATGAAATTGTTATGGGAATTTAGTTTTGTGGTGGATCTTTGAGTGAAGATGAGATTTTTTCTAAAGTTTTGAGATCTTTGCCACCGGATTACAAGATGAAGGCTACCACAATTAATGAGTTGAGAACAATGGGCAACACTTCTATCAACTGGGATACTTTGGTTGGAAAATTGTCTAATTTTGAGCTTGAAGAATTTGGTCCTCAAAGAGCTGCAAAGATTGAATTTGCTTTTCATGCATCTACATCATCAATCAACAAGAGAGTTTGGAAAGCTTTACATGCGAAGGAACTGGATGAAACTAAGAAAGAAGATGAAGAGTTTGAGCAATTGGAAGCCCTATTTGCTAGAAGAGTACCTAAAGGTCTTGCTGAAAGTAAGTATGAAGGATAATCACCTTTTAAATGTTTTTCATGTAATAAGATAGGTCATTTTGCATCTAGATGTCCTGAGAGAAATTAAATATTTGAAGAGAGAAGTAGAAGATCTTTTAGGCCTAACCATGATTATCAGGATAAGAATAAGTACAGGAGAAACAAAGAAAAATCATGTTACTATGCAGATGAGGAAGGTGTAACTAACTTTGATGATGAACTGACACAAGATTCAGCTAGTGGTAAGGAATGGGTATTTTTGGCTATTAAGGAAGATGCTCCGGTACCTGTTATTAAAAATGAGGAAAAGGCCCTTGTTGCTAAAATTGAAGACACGGATGAATGGGTGACATAGAGTGGTTTCTCACATCATATGACTAGAGATAAAAGGAGGTTTTTTTTATCTTTTCTAGAACTTGATGGTGGATTGGTTAGATTTGGAGATGACAAAGCATGCATGATCAGAGGAAGAGAAACTATATCATTGGATGGTAAGCATAATAATGATAATGTTTATCATGTTTAAGGTTTAAGGCATAATATTTTGAGTGTAGGATAGTTGGTGGATAAGGGATTTCAATTACAGTTTAAAGATGGAAAATGTAAAATCATTACCAGATCTGGTTTGGAGATTGCAACCGGTACACAGACTAAAGGTAACATATTTTATTTGAACTCCAGTGAGAAGACATGTTTGATTGCACAAATTGATGAGAGTTGGCTATGGCATAAGAGGTTGTGCCATGTGAATTTTGATTGCATTGTAAATATTAGATCAACTAAGGCTGTTAGAGATATACCTAGGATTGTGAAGCCCTATAATCCAGTATGTAAGGAATATCAATTGAGAAAGTAGGCCATAAATTATTTTAAGAGTATACAAGATAAATCTAATAATTTTCTTGATCTTATTCATACTAATTTATGTGGTCCTACTAGAATTAAGAGTTTTCAGGGTGATAGATATTTTTTTTCTAATCATTGATGACTATTCTAGAATGATGTGGGTTACTTTTCTAAGGGAGAAATCTTAGGCTTTTGAAAAGTTTAAGATCTTTAAAGCTAAAGTTGAGATAGAGACATGGTTGAAGATTAAATTCTTAAGGTCATATCAGGGTGGTGAATTCACATTCGGTGAATTTAACAATTATTGTGAGAAGCATGGGATAAGGAGACAATTGTCTACCCCCCGGACACCTCAGCAGAATGGTGTTGTGGAAAGAAAGAACAAAACTATCTTGGATGCAGCTAGAGCTATGATGATGGAAGATAATCTACCTCATATCTATTGGAGAGAAGTTGTGAGCACGATGGTATACACATTCAACAGAGTTCATATCAAAGGAGACACCAATAAGACACCTTATGAGTTATGGTTTGGTCATACACCTTCAGTTAAGTATTTTAGAATCTTTGGTAGTTAATTTTATATCAAAAGAGATGATTCCATTGGAAAGTTTGATCCTAGATGTGATGAAGGGATATTACTTGGATATTCTAATGAAAGCAAAGCATATAGATGTTATAACAAAATATTGGAGAGAATTGTAGAGAGCACTAATGTCAGGGTGGAGGAGCTATACAAAGGTCCAATCAGAATTTATGAGAGAGAACCAGTAGCTCCTGTACCAGAACATAATGTTGAACCAGTTACTCCAGCAGTATCAGAAAATTCAATAGTAACTGAAGATCAGAGCAAGGAAACAGAAAGTCAGAAGACTCCTCGATATGTAAGGTTAAATCATTCAGAAGATCAGATCATTGGAGACAAGAAGAAGGTTGGCAACTGATGAAGTATGTTTATTTTGTCAAGTTGAACCGACATCAATTATTGAAGCTTGTAAAGATGAATGTTGGATGAAATCTATGGAAGAGGAACTAGATCAAATTGAAAAGAACACATGGACATTAGTTCCCTGGCCTAAAAATAAGAATGTTATTGGAACTAAATGGGTTTTTAGGAATAAATTGAATGAGGATGGATAAGTTGTGAGGAATAAGGCTAGATTGGTATGTAAGGGATACTCTCAGAAGGAAGGAATTGACTATGATGAGACTTTTGCTCTAGTGGCTAGGATTGAATCTGTGAGATTATTTCTTGCTTATGTTGCCTATAAGAAATACAAGGTTTATCAGATGGATGTTAAATATGCATTTTTTAATGGAGATCTTCAAGAGGAAGTTTATGTTGAGCAACCTGATGGTTTTTCACTTTCAAATGATAAAACATGGTTTGCAAGTTAAGGAAAGCATTATATGGATTGAAACGAACCCCTAGAGCTTGGAATGCTAGATTAGACAAATATATTTTGAAGCTTGGTTGCACTAAAGGTAATGCTGACAGTAACTTATATTATAAGATCACTGATGATGACATATTGATTGTTGAAGTATTTATTGATGATATCATTTTTGGAGGTGAGGATAAGTTATGTATGGAATTCTCTAAAAATATGAAGAATGAATTTCAGATGTCTATGATTGGGGAGATGAAATTTTTCTTAGGTTTTTAGATTATTCAGAATGATAAAAGTATTTTCATCTATCAAACTAAGTATCCTAGATAGTTTCTGAAGAAATTTGGTATGGAAAATTATAAACTGGTTGGTATCCCTATGGTTACAAGTGAGAAATTGACAAAGAAAGATGTATCAGCTCTGGTAAATACTACAAGGTATAAATATATGATTGGAGGTTTGTTATATCTGACTCAAACTAGATTGGATATAATGAATGTTGTTTGTATTGTATCAAGATATCAGAGTGATCCTAGAGAGAATCATGTGAGTGTGCGGTGAAAAAGATTTTTCAGGTATTTGCAAGGAACAACTGAGTATGGTTTGTGGTATCCTAAAGATGAGGACTTTACACTATGTGCACATACAGATGCTAACTGGGCTAGAGATGTTGATGACCGAAAGAGCACATCCTGTGGAGCTTTCTTTCTTGGAAAGAAACTTGTTTAATGGATCAACAAGATGTAGCCATGTACTTTTTATCTACTGTTGAAGTTGAGTATGTTGCTGCTTCTACTAACTGTACACAATTGTTATGGATGAAGAAAATGTTGAAGGATACAAGGGTTGATTTTTATTAACCTCTAGTTATTCACTGTGATAACTCTACTGCTATTGATTTTTTTTATTAAAGAATCTAGTATTTCATTCTAGGACTAAGTATATTTTTATTAAGTACAATTTTTTGAAGGAGAAGGTGGAAGAAAATGAAGTCCGACTAATTTATGTGAATACTAAAGAGCAGATTGAAGAATTCTTCACTAAACCTTTTCCTAAGGAATCATTTGAGTACTTCAGAGATAGATTGGGAGTTTATGCCCCTCCAGTAGAGACTTGAGTGATGTTGATTGGTGCCAGTCCGATATGCATTTATCAGTGCTATCATTCATTTCAGATTGATGTGTTGATGCTACTACTCAGGGGGAGTAGTCAGCTATGTGGTTCAAAGGTTTTACGATTTTTCTTTGATGTTTATGTCAGATTTATGGCATTGATGTCAAAGGGGGAGATATATACATAAAAACAGAGCTTTACAGTGATATCATTCTCAGGGCGAGTTTGCTCTTTGGTTCAAAACTTCATTGACATATCATCTTGGAGAGTTTGTTGGATGTCTTCCATTGGGGGAGACTTGTTTGGCATTTTCTTGGCACTTGGATGTTTTTCACATCTAGTATTGCCATCAATGCCAAAGGGGGAGATTGTTGGCAATTTGGAGGGATTGATTATGTGTTGCATTGATGTTTTGTCATTGATGTCAACACTAGCTATTTTGTTGTCTACTGGCTTCTGGTAGAGTGGTTGGATTAAGATATTGATCTAGAGACCATCTCTAGTATTCTTTGATTTGGTCTGATTGGTGGTATTGTCTTGGATTGGTTATTCATGTATTCTTTATGCATATCACATTCAATTGGTTTGGGATTTGATGATCTAGATGCTATCATTTGTTCTAGTAAGCCTTTTGGTCATCGGTAAGGGTTTTACTGGCAGTGCTTTGATGAAGATCTTTTGATGAATTAGATAAGTGGTGTTGGTGCGGCTTCTAAAAGGTTATGAGGATGTTGATGGTTATCCTATTTGTGTTCTAGTTGTTTGTGGTGTTTCATTTGGCTTATGATGACCTATTATAGGTCCAGTGGTTATTCTGTTAGGTTATGGACGATGCGTCACCGGTTGGATTTATTGTTTGGTTTATGTTGTTTTGGTCTTAGGCCAACTTGGTATATCATTGGTTTGCGAGATTATGCAACAGATCTATTTGTATTATCTTTTAGGTGGCCAACCTAATTGTTTAGGTCTTGGGTTGGTATAAATATGACGTAAGATCTCTTTGTAGATCATGGTATGGTGTGTGGGTTTATGGGATATGAAATTATCTATGTGCAAATAATGTTGTAATCATATGCAGAGGTTTTGGTTGATTATAGGTGATCAGATTGGGTTTGTGAAAGAGATTTAAGATCTTTGGTATTGAGCTTAACTAGAATTATACTTAGGCATAGGAGATGCTATTCTTGCAGTTCACTCATCTTTCTGGATTGTAGTCTAGATTTCTTTGTAGTTAGTGAGGCTCCTTTTGTGATGAGTAGTGTGCCTTCCCGCATGTGCATGCCCCTCTTATTGTAATCACATACTTGTTACAAAAGTATTATCTAACTATGGGGAGGCTTCCCACCATGGTTTTTCCCTTTACTAGGTTTTCCATGTAGAAATTTTGGTGTTATGTGTTATGAATAGTAGGTTAATTGTTCTGTGATTTATGTTTATGCTTAATTGTTACATCTATTATTTTGGTATTTGGTTTATGCATTCTAGTAGAAGGTTTTGTGAGCTTAATTTTTTTATAATCTGTTGACAACTGATTCACCCCCTCCTCTCAATTATCCACTGGTTATCCTAACAGTTTCCAGACCCAAAGGCCATAGGGTTTGGAAACCTAAATTCTAGCTGAATGAGAAGAGAGAAGAGCCAGAAAAACATATGAATGAGGAGGCTTCTAGTAACCCTAAAACTAAGCCAAACGAGAAGAGAGAAGAGCCAGAAGTGATCATGAATGAGGAGGGCTCTAGTAACCCAAAAGAGGATATCGACGTTGGGGTAAATTCCCCTTTCTTGGTTCAGGAAGCTATGAAGATGGTCCCTAGGGAGGATGGATCAAAGGTGGTTTCCTCTAAGCATATGGAGGCTAAGATTGGCAATGTCGGTTTGAATGTGGAAGCAAGTGTTGAAAAGAATAAGAGTGATGATTTAGAAGAGGGGGAAGTGTTGGTCCAGCTATCTAATGATGTTGGGTCCAAAAATATTATTGTGAGTGATAAAGGCAATGATTTGGAGGGTTTGGTCTATTCTAAGGGCAAGCTAGACTATACTTTTAAATATCGACAATCCTCACCTATGCTAGGCTCTTCCTTTGGTATGTTGGTGATTGAGGGTGTTATACCAGATGTATCCTCAATCCTAAACTATAATGGTATTCTATCAGTTATGGATATGAATACTATAGTTCCAAACACTGCTTAATCTGCAAAGGCGGGGCAAAGTAGAGATGAAAAAAAGAATATTAACCTTGAAGATATTGAGTTTGATGAGGATATGTCCTATACAAAAGTTGAAAGGAGAAAGAAGAAAACGCAACTAATCTCTAGAATGGGATTTTCCACCAGAAATAGATCTAGAGTGGATTGTGGGCCTCCACGAAGTGCAGGCAGAAAATCCACTAAATGACAAAGAGAGAAGGAGTGTCTCCAAAAAATAGTTGATGGATCACAAAAGATGATCCATGAAAGTCTCTTCCATTCCCCTGGTAAGAAATGAAATTGTTATCCTGGAATATTAGGGGGCTTAACAACTCCCATAAACAAGACATTATTCATAATTTTTCTAGGGATCATAGACCGAATATTCTTCTTATTTAAGAAACTAAGATACCTAAGGATAGAGTTAAAAAAATTAAAGTTTTCCAGGTTTTGTGAATCCCAAGGAAGTAGTTCTAATGGTGCATCTGGGGGATGTAGTACTCAAACTTTTGGACAAAAATACAACAATAATTTTTTTTTTAAGCCATAATTACTTGTGATTTACGTAATGTTAAGGTGTGGTTGATCACTTAGTTCCACTAATTTGATAACTTAAGTGTCAACTAATTAGATCTTTAATGCAAGTGATAAAATGTTTTATTTAACTCCTAACTAAAGGGGTAACATGTAATGTTTGTTAGTTAAGTGGGGGTAATTTAACCTCCCCCAGGCCCCCTTACTTTAATATCTTCAATAGGGTATAGTTCTTTAATAAGATTAAAGACATTAACCCCTAGAGGCGACTTTTAAACTTCACCCAATTCTACAAGCAATTAAATATTTTAAATTATTTAAATTTTAACCAAGTATTGAAAACCATTCAATTCACCTTAAATATAATTTCTAGTAAATTATATTTCAATTTCTTATAATTACTAATAATCCCATTTCTATTTAAAGTTGATTAAAATAATCCAGTAACGCCAATACAAATTTAATGTTAATTATATCGTTCAATTGTAAATCTGCAATTTTAACTATATTAGTATTAATATAATTTCCTTATATTAATATTAATTTTAAAATCATAGGTATTTGTTTACCAAAATTAATATCCCAACACCATAGATTAATCATTTAAATGTCTTTACACAGGTGTAAATGTATTATATACATATCCAATTGTTTTATGAATAAATATATATATGTATATATAAAAATTCACACACACACACACACACACACACACACACACACACACACACACACAAACACACACACACACACACACACACATCTCCACAAATATCTCAAATATAATGCCTATAAATACACCCCTATCATAACAACTAAATCTTTTATATATATGTAAATGTACTTATATACATATATAATCTTTCTTTTATATGCATACAAATACACCTACATATATATGTATTTTTAAAATGTTTACTTTATTGAAGAGAAAACCCTAATTTTTTCCAGTGACTTAACATTTTCAATGGCTTAACTCTGTTTGTTCTTTGTCATAAATATTCTCCACCTTGTTTCATCGGGGTGACCTAGATTGTAGGGAGTTCTTGTAGTTTTATTTTAAAGAAGAGTTTGTGCCTCTTCTCTAAGGTTAGAGAAAGAGAAGGGCAAGAGAGATAGAAGATTTAGAATTAAAGTTGCAAAGTATTTTTAGCTTTCTTTCATTCTGTATGTTGTATCAACCTTTGAAAGACAATGGATAAAGTGATGCTATTCTAAGTATTTAGAGTTATCTTTGGAAGCCTGGATACACTCATCCAAGGGGGCCCACTTGGTGAGTATTCCTATGCATTTGTTAACTTAGTTTCCCTTTCTAGTGCAATAGTCGTTCTGGCAATTGATTGTTCTTGTAGCCACTGGAAACAAATCATGTGATTGTTCCTGCAGCCAAAGTAGACAGAGTAATTCTTGTTTTTCAGCCTTGGACTTAGTTAATAGTTCTTTAATTGGGTTTTATGTTAATGCAGAGTTTTCCTGTAGCCTTTCATTTGTTATAATTCTTTCTTGCTTATTTCAAATAGGTTTAGTTGCTGTAGTAATGTAGAATAGCTATTGCAGAAACTTAGTGCATATATAGTGCAAACCCATTTCAAGTAATACATCCCTGGGTTGAAAAATAAATGAACTTCAATTATGGAGATAATAACTTTATAGAGTAAATGTTCAAACTTCGGGATGAGACTTTAGCTATAGCTATTGTTCCTATTGGTGAAGCAAACATTTTTGGTTCCATTGTCGAGGATGGTGTCAAACTAAGAACCTATTATGGTTATTAATTTTTAGCTTTCAGTATAGTTATTTTTGATAACTTAGCTTGTTTAAAGTAATTCTCATGAATCTGCATGCATAGACGAAGAAGAGATGCTCAAGGTAAATTCCTTCCCAACCATCCTGATCATACAAGACTCAATCCATATGACCCCCCAGATGTAAATCCTTTTGTTGTACTATACCAAACTCTAGATAATTTGAACTCTCTTGAATTTGAACTTCCGAATAACAACCTCTATTTCCTCTTTGGACCTTCTAAAGAGGAACTTCATTTAGTAATTCCTCCTCACAGCCCAATGTAAGGAAATCTACCCCCTGGTGGGAATAACCCACCTCCACCCGTGACTCCAATGTTTGAGTTCCTTATTTCTGATAAGTATGATAATGCTAATCTCAAGAACATTCTAGCTTCTTCCCTTCCTAAATTCTATGGATTAGTGACAGAAGACCCTGACACTTTCTTGTTTGAGTTTGATGTCCTCTGTAGAAATTTTGATTATACTACAGATGCCCATAGACTCAAAATATTCCCTATAACTTTGAAAGAGTCAGCTTTGAGATGGTTTATGAGTCTAGGGAGTAGCACAATCACTACATGGGATGAGATGAAATGGTTGTTTCTTGTAAAATACAAGGATTACTGTACAAGGACTGACCGCCATGGGGATGATATTTTTAGAATGACACAAAAAGAAGATGAGAGTCTAGAGGATTATCTGGAGAGATTTCTATTCAGTGTCAAAAAGTCCAAGCACAATACTCTAAATGAGGAGTCTCTTAAGTTAATATTTTTAAGAGGAATCAGTGATGAATTCACAAATTCTTTGGATCTAATGGGAGGAGGTGATATAAGAAAAGCAACATGGAATGACATTGGACAAATTTTTTCAGAAGCATTCCAGATCTTCTTCTAAGAATAGTAGGTGTTTCAAGTCGGGGGTTTCTTCATCAACATCCAGTGTTGGTATTATGGATGACTTTGTCATGTGTTGCATTGGTTTTTCATTGATGTCAACACCTGTCTTCTTGGAGGTTTACATTATGTTCACTGATATGGTTAGTGACTTATGCACAGTCACCGGTATATGTTCACCAACAGGTTATATTGTTCACCGACAATAATGATGACTTGTTATCATCTGGAGATCATTTGGTTATGTTGAAAACATGGATTGGAAGTTTGGTTTTGGTATTTTTCTTATTGGTCTAATCGGGTTGACAGATTTGCCTTTACCGACAAATAGGTCTAGGTTATGGACTAGTACTCCAAATCCGCACAACACGTTATGGAGATCGTTTATTGATTGGCAAATGTATTGAGCCGACATGTTGTATTGTATCAAGACTTATTTGTAATTGATTTAATTGTAATATATTTAGTGAGCCGACCTATACATTTGGTCTTAGGTTTTGTATATATGATTGTAAGATCTTATTGAACATCATCATGATGAGTGTATTAGAATATTGAAGAGCAAAAATAAGCAAACCCCTGTGCGAATCACACAAACATTATTTGAAGGTTGAAGGAAGGTTTTAAAGGTGTTTTGACACTCATGTTCAGAGCTTGAACTGGTACTGAATCTTGCATTGCAGATGCTAATTTGAGAAATACATTATCATTGGATTTAACCATCCAATTGTGTAGTCAATGTGAGTCTTATTTTGTGATTGAGCAGTGAGCTCTAGGCGGTTGGCCTTTCTGCATGTGTAGACCCCATTTGTATACACATACTATCTATAGTAGTATCATCTAATTGTGGGTAAGGTTTCCCACCATGGTTTTTCCCTTACTGGGTTTCCACGTTAAAATCTTTGTGTTATGTGTTGTGGATGTTGTTTCTCTTTATGTTTTATGCATTAAGTTAAACTAGTACTGCTATATCTGTTAATATATTTTACCGACATTTAAGTTTAAGTTGGAACAATTTGCATTTGGATTACAATTTATTGATAGCTGGTTCACAACTGATTCATCCCCCTCTCTTAGTTATCCTTCCCAGGACCTAACAATTGGTATCAAAGCCAAGTCCTCTTTTTGTAATAGCCTAACAGCTTGAGGAGATCCTATGGCAACAAATATTTTTCAGGAAGGATAGTTTGAAGCTTGATGGAACTAACTATGGCATATGGAAGATCAGAATGGAAACACATCTGAACTGCATTGGAAGAGATATATGAGATGTTACAAAGAATGGCTATGCTACTCCTATTCCGAATCAACCTCATCCACCAACATTAGCTAAAGACATGGACAATGATTGCAAAGCAAGAGAAGCACTTCTGAGTGCATTATCAAATCAACAAATCATGGGATTATCAAACCGATCTACTGCTAAAGCTATTTGGGATAAACTAGAAACACTGAATGAAGGAGATAGCACTGTCAAAATTGTAAAACTGGAATGTTACTGGGTTAGGTATGAAAATTTGAAAATGGAAGAAGATGAAAGAATTTCTGCATTTATGGAAAGAGTTAATGAAACTATTTTAGGAATACAATGTTGTGGAGGATCCTTAAGTGAAGATGAAATTGCGTCTAAATTTTTAAGAGATTTGCCAACGGCTTACAAAATGAAAGTAACTGCTATTAATGAAATGAGAACAATGTCTAATACTTCAGTTTCTAGAGATACTTTGGTTGGAAAATTTTCAACATTTGAACTTGTGGAGTTTGGTCTTGTTGCTACTGTGAAGACTGATTTAGCTTTTAAAGCATCATCATCAACATCATCATCATCATCATCATCATCATCATTTGACAAAACTGATTGGAAATCACTTTATGCAAAAGAACTTGAAGATATGAGGAGAGCTACTTCTTAGGGGGAGTAGTTGGTAGAATGTTATGTTTTGAATTCTTAACTGCTTGGGCATTTGATGTCAAAGGGGGAGAGATATCTATGAAAAAATATTATTTCTTGAGGGAGAGATTATTCATTGGGGGAGCATATTTTGGTTTTGGTTCTGTAACAAACTTTGTATTGATCTATCTTTGAGAGATTGATTGGTTTACTGTTTTTGGGATTTTGTTTTTGGCACTTAGATGTTTTTCCATCTAGTGTTGCCATCAATGCCAAAGGGGGAGATTTTTGGTATTATGGATGAATTTGTCATGTGTTACATTGTTTTTTTCATTGATGTCAACGCTTGTCTTCTTGGAGGTTTAAATTATGTTCACCGGTATGGTTAGCGACTTATGCACAGTCACCGGTATATGTTCACCAGCAGGTTATATTGTTCACTAGCAACAATGATGACTTGTTATCATCTGGAGATCATTTGGTTATGTTGAAAACATGGATTGGAAGTTAGGTTTTGGTATTTTTCTTATTGGTCTAATCGGGTTGACAGATTTTCCTTTACCGACAAATAGGTCTAGGTTATGGACCGGTACTCCAAATCCACACAACAAGTTATGGAGATCGTTTATTGATTGGCAAATGTATTGAGACACCATGTTGTATCACATCAAGACTTATTTGTAGTTGATTTAATTGTAATATCTTTAGTGAGATGACCTATACATTTCGTCTTAGGTTTTGTATATATGATTGTAAGATCTCATTGAAGATCATCATGATGAGTTTATTCGAATATTGAAGAGAGAAAATAAGAAGATCCTTGTGTGAATCACACAAACATTATTTGAAGGTTGATGAAAGGTTTTAAAGGTGTTTTGACACTTATATTTAGAGCTTAAACCAGCACTGAATCCAGCATTGCAGATGCTATTTTGAGTAGTACATTATCATTGGATTTAACCATCCAATTGTGTAGTCAGTGTGACTCCTATTTTGTGATTAGTGAGCTCTAGGCGGTTGGCCTTTCTGCATGTACAGACCCCATTTGTATACACATATTAGCTGCAGTAGTATCATCTGATTGTGGGTAAGGTTTCCCATCGTGGTTTTTCCCTTACCAGGTTTCCACATCAAAATCTTCATGTTATGTGTTGTGGATGTTGTTTCTCTTTATGTTTATGCATTAAGTTAAACCGGTATTGCTATATCTGTTAATCTATTTTACCGACAGTTAATTTTAAGTTGGAACAATTTGCATTTAGATTACAATTTATTGATAATTGGTTCACAACTGATTCACCCCCCTCCTCTCAGTTGTCCTTCCCAGGACCTAACATCGAGTAATGGAGTTTCTTGAATGGATCTTAGCCATCTGTTGAAGGATTTTAAAGAGGAAATCATAAAAAATATGGCTACTCAATTGGACACACTTTCAGCTAAAAAGAAACATGAGGAAGCTGATGTAGTTCTTGCAGAATTCTGCCCACATTGTGAACAAAAGAAAAGAGACTGCAACTATTAAATGGTTGCAAATCTTGATGTTCCTGATTTAGAGACAATACAAGGTGATGATGAACAAGTTTTCTATGTTGCTCAGAGAAGGCCAAATTTTCCAAGACAAGTATGCCTACCAACCCACTTTCTTTTTCTAGTTATAGTGGAAATTCCTATGCACAAAATAATCAATGGCAATTTCCATATGCTAACAATTTTGGAAATTACCAAAATTGGTATAATCTTCAAGTCCAAGGGCAACATTTTGCCAATCAAAATCCATAGTGGCAGCAGCCACAAGGAAATTGGTCTCAACCTCATGGACCATGGCAATAATTCCAAGGGAACTAGAAACCTACTCCTCAATGGAGAGGAGGTCAACCATGGGAAAATCAGTCATCTGGTTATTATCAACCTGTGACACAACCAAAACCAACTGCAATAATGCCTCCTCTTGCATTCAATACCATTCCACCTAAACCTACATAGCTGCCCACTCAACCAATTCCAAATCCTAATACAAGCCTCAGCAACAACAAGTTTATTTAGCCGATCCTAATCAATACCCTACTTATTCTCTTTCTATAAGTGATATTCACCTCAGGTCTGGGACAACTTTACCCAACCCATCTCCACCAGTTATAACTGAGATACAAAAGGAACACAAAATCTCTAGTCCAACAACCCAAATACCTCAAAATCAACAAATACCCTCATTTCCTCAGAGGTTGTAAGCTAAAGAGATTCTACAGGAAGAGGAACTAAGTTTTGATATCATAGATCAGCTGAAACATGTATGTGTTAAAATTCCATTATTACAAGCTATTAAGGATGTCCCTATTTATGGTAAGGCACTAAAGGAGACATGTTTGAAGAAGCCTAGTAGAAAGAAAAAGGATATGCAAACAGTGCATGTAATGGGTCAATTGGTTGATATCATGTTAGGAAAGGTGGAAATTACTAAATATACTGATCCTGGTAGCCCTGTTGTGAAAATAGTCATCAATAGCACTCATAAAGAATGCTTTAATAAATTTGGAAGAAGCCATCAATGTAATGACAAGAAATGTTATGCAGAAACTTGACATAACCAGTCTTAGACCTACACCTACAGTCTTGTAGCTTACTGATAGTTCCACAGTTCGACCTGATGGTATGATTGAAGATGTGGTTGTTACTTTGGATTCTTGGGAGTATCCTGCATATTTTATGATCTTTTCTCCTAAAGCTACATTGGGAGGATATCCAGTTATCTTGGGAATACCTTAGCTTGCTACTATCGATGCATATATTGGATGTTGGTTAGGAGACATGACTATTTCAGATGGAAATACAACCAAAACTTTAGATCTGTATTCTCCTGCTCAGCCCCAACTTGATCAACAACAAGTCATTTTGCCTAACATGGGAGAAGAATTTGAGGAAGGAGTTGACTATGTCAATCATCTTATGATGATTAATAGAGAACCATTGATACAACTTCATGATGATGATTCAATTCTCTATAAAATTTTGACAAATCAATTAAGACAAGGGCAACAGTCAAAGGAGTTAGTATCAAATATTCTAGCATCAGATTTTCCTGCAGCCACTGATATTCTGCATACCCTGTTGCCACAAGAAGTCTGCACTTCTCATCTTTCTGAGGCATCTCAGGTTGATCTTATTGTCAAAGTGGAAGTTGATCTAAACAAATATTTGAATATCAAAAATCAACTCATAGGGACTCAAAGAATAACACTGGTTGACTTGCTTAAATGTCATCAACATGCTTTTGCGTGGGATTACAAAGAAATGCATGCCATTGATCCTACAGTTTGTACCCACCATATCTACATAAAAGAGGACTATAGACCACTTAGAAATCCACGAAGAAGAATTAATCCTGCATTAAGAGAAATAGTTAAAGAGGAATTACATAAATTATTAAATGTTGGATTTATCTATCCTATCTCGAATAGTCAATGGGTGTCACCTCTAATGATAGTTCCAAAGAAAGGAGGTAAATGGTGGTTATGTGTGAATTATAGAGCTTTGAATTTAGCAACCAGGAAGGATCATTTTTCATTACCATTTTTGGATCAGGTATTAGACTCCTTAGAAAGGAAGTGTCACTTCTCATTCCTGGATGGATTAAGTGGCTACAACCAAATTCAAAGTGCTCTCGGAGATCAAGAAAAGACTACATTTACTTGTTCTTGGGGTACATATGCATATTTTGTTCTTCCTTTTGGATTATGTAATGCTCAGTGAGCTAGACAACATGGAGATCTATATGGATGATTTTAGCACCTATGGTTTAGAATTTGAAGAGGCATTGAAGAATCTAAAGAAAATTTTGTAGCGGTGTGAAGGCTACAATTTATCATTAAACAGTGAAAAGTGCTTCATGATGATGTAGGAAGGTATAGATCTTGGTCATCATATCTCTATCAAAGGAATACAAGTTGACCCAGCAAAAATAGAAGTCATTCAAAACCTCCCTTCACCTGTAAAGGAAAAGGATGTCAGAAGTTTCCTTGGTCATGCTGGATATTATAGGAGGTTTATCAAGGATCTGAGCAAAATTGCAGGCCCTTTTTATTCTCTTTTGACTAAGGATATGGAATTTAATTGGACTTCCTCATGCAATGAAGCTTTCTTGAAGCTCAAACATGCATTGACTCAAGCACCAGTGCTCAAGGGTCTTAAGTGGTCCTTACCTTTTCATATTCATATAGATGCATCAGATTATGCCATAGGAGTAATTTTGGGATAGAAGATTGACAATTTGGAGAATGCAATTTATTTTATCAGCAAGAACATGCAGGGGCCTGAGCTGAATTACACTGTCATTGAAAAGGAGATGTTCAATTATATATGCACTCAATAAATTCAAGCATTATATAACAGGATATCTGATATTTGTGCACATTGATCATACAAGAATCAGATATCTAATAAACAAACCTTCAATTACAGGAAGATTGGCTCACTAGTTACTATTGATGCAGGAATTTGACATTACAGTTGTTGATAAACTAGGTAAATCCAGTGTAGTTGCACATTATCTTTCTAGGCTTCAATTGCAGGATGATCCTGCAGCCATAGATGATGCTTTTCCAGATGAACATTTGTTCCTTATAAAAGTACACACTCTCTGGTATGCTGATATTGCAAAATTTTTAGCTACTAATAAGGCCAATTCATTTTTCTCCTAAAGAAAGAAGATTGTTAGTTGAGAAAAGCTTTAATTTCTCATGGATTATTGATTGTTTATTTTATACTGGACCTGACCAAAGTCATGAGAAGATGTGTAAGAGAGGATGAAACATATGATATCCTTCATGCATGTCATGATGAACCATGTGGAGGACATTTGTTGCTAAAAGAACAACACTTAAAATACTTGGCATGAGATATTATTGGCCAACATTATATAAGGATGCAACACAATATACTAGAAAATGTGATAGATGCCAGCACATGGGTAGGCCTACCAGATCTAATGAAATGTCATTATATCCATAGATATTAGTTGCACCATTTGATAAATGGGGATTAGATTTTGTTGGGCCGATTGATCCTCCTTCAAATGGGAAATCTTATATTCTAGTATGCACTGATTATGTCACCAAATGGGTGGAAGCACGAGCTATGACATATGAAAGAGATAATAAAGTGGCTGAATTTCTCTATGAAGAAATATTTACCAGGCATGGAGTTCCAAGAGAGATTGTTTCAGACCAAGGACCACAGTATACTTCCACATTGATTGTAGCATGTTGGCATTCTGATGCAATTTTGTATGACTGGTAAATGATATGGTTGTCATTGTTGGCAACATCATCTCCTTAGTCTTCCCAATCCTTAGGGAGTAAGAAAACTGGGCAGTGAGTAAACCAGTTGACAGTAAGTATATTGGCAAGCAATAGATCGGAAAGTAGTAGACCAGCAAGCAGTAAGGCGATCGAGCAGCAATGAGTAGATCGGTAAGGAAGACGTCCACCGACTAAGAAAAGACTAAACTGGTACACCAGAAGAAATTGGCTAGACAAGGTTTTGATTGGTTCACTAGAAAAGTCGATAACCGACAGTCTGGTAATGTTCAGTTACAACTGGCTAAATTAGAAGTCTTCTCTCAATCAACCAACAAACATATCGACATGTTTGACAATATTGGCAGAGATTCCTGCAAGATTTCAAAAGCCCAATTTAAGGCTTGACAACAAAATTTTGAAAGTTATGTTTTTGAGGGAAAAGTTGGTGAAAGACTTAAGGGTCTATAAATACACACATCTCATTCTTGAGATGGTTGTTGTCAAGGTGAATGAAGTTAATGTGAAAAAGGACACAAGGGGAGTTTTAGAGCATGTAGAGATGAGTGACAAAAGATCGATAGAGTGGCGGTTTCACAGAGCAATGAATCAGGTGACATATGACCGATAGTGCAAGATTCAAGTACCAGCAAACTGGCAGAAGGTAGAGTTGTGAAGGATAGACACAACCAATGCAGACCAAGACTAATGCCTAATTGTGATTTGATCAGGCTAATGTGTAGCTTCTTTTATATGATCATTCATCTATTGTTTTGAAATAACTGCAACATAAATCCCTTAAATGGGTGGACTTTAATAGGTTCCATTGTATAAATCCCTTAACCGGGTAACATCTTAACTGATGTTTTAAATCCTTTAACTAGGATACCTTTAATAGGGTAAAGGCACTAACCAACCTTGATCAAAATCCCTTAATTGGGTGGCACCTAACCATTCTCTGTGTAATCTCCTAACAAGGATGGCTCTTCACCGACGTACTCTAGAAGAGTACAAATTTTGTGAGTTTCTACTCATACCATGGTTTTCTTCCTATTGGGTTTCCACAAGATAAATTTGTGTGTCTTTATGTATCTTTTCATGTATGCTTAATCTTCTGTAGTAAATGTGTACATTGGTGAATGTTTAATTAGTTCATATTTAAAGAAAAGTATCAATTAGTAAAAATTGGTAAGGTACTAATTCATCCCTCCCCTCTCAATACCGGTTGGGACTAACAATTGGTATTAGAGCTCAATTCCTTTGAATTGAAGCTTGACAGCTTGAGGATAAAGATCATGGAAGAGTAACGGTATCAGAAGCAGATTAATGAAGCCAATGAGATTATTACTCAGTTGAAAGAGAGACTGAGAAAATCTCTTGCTAAAAGGAAGGAATTGGCTCAACAACTAAATGAGAGTCAAGATATCATAGATCAACTCTCTGAACAGAGTGGATCTGAAGAAGCAGTCTCAGAACTCATGGAAAAGAACAATAAGCTGACTGAAGAAATCACACATCTCAAAAGAGAACATGAAGGTCAAGCCCTGAGAATGACTAAGATACTGGAAGCTAGCAGAAGTACCGATGAAAGAAAGAGAGAGGCAGAAGAAGATTTGTCAAAAGCTGAAAGAGCCAGGAGACATGCAGAACATGCCCTAAGAGAAAATGATGCAATTATGATTGAGAAAGATGAAGAGATTCGAGTTCTCACTTAGGAAAATAAAAATACATACATAAACAACTAAATGACAATGCAGAAGAAAAGGAGAGGATTATGAAAGAGATTAAACAACTCAAGAGTGAGTTGAAAATTGAAAATGAGAGAAATGAGAAGCTGAGAAAATTCAATGAAAGCTCTGAGAAAGTAGATAGACAGTTGAAGGCTTAGAGAAGAACAAAGGATACAACTGGTCTTGGTTACCCCGGTTCAGGTCCTATGGAAACTGGAGAATCATCTAAATCCAAAAGAATGAAGGATGATAAAAGAAATCAATCAAAAGCAAGAGGTATGAATTATTTCAAATTCTCTTGTAATCATTGTGAAAAATTGAGTCATAAGACCAATGACTGTAGGAATAATCCGGTTAATCAAAAGAAGACTTATACTTTTGATGGTTACTATCACAATTGTCATAAGTATGGTCACACTTCTTATGAGTGTAGATCTCAATCAATCAATCTGTCAAGTGTAAAAATATTTAATGGACATTTATTCACTTGAAATAAGTTTGGACACATATCAGAAGAATGTAGGTTCAAGACAAAGGTATCAAGACCACTGTTCAAATCGGTTTGTCTTAACAAAATGAGTAATCAATTGAATGCCACTTGTTCCATGTGTGGTAATTTTGGTCATGTTGTTGAAACATGCAGAATGAGGAAGGGTTAGAAAAACAATCTAGGACCATGGAGGACAACTAGTATGGCATGCTTTAACTGCCATAAGATTGGCCACCTAGCCAGAGAATGCAGAAGCCGATCCTACAACCGGTCTGCAGACAAGAATAAATGATCAGTTGAAATCAGGGTTCCTACATTTGAAGACCAAGGGTTTGGTATATGTTGTAGACTTTCCTAATCGGTTTCATGGTGACTGGGTTAGATATGTATTGAGTAGGGTTCATGAACAATTTTTGTGGCTGGAAGATCATGTACTGATCAAGATCACAAAGGAGATGATTCGAAGAGTGATAGGGTTCAGTGCAACTGGTGAAGCATTAACCCTAAGAACAATTTCATCAACTGAAGTCACCCGATTAACCAAATCCTAGTGTGATAGTAGACCAATGACTATCACTCATATTGAGGATGTTGAATTAAGATTTGTCTCTGCAATGTTGGGTTATAGGGTATATTAATCAAACCGGATGAATAGTGTGTCCAGCAGTGCCATCCATGCTAGATATCAGATTATCAAAGAAGATGCAACATATGCTATATGCAAGATGATTCAAAGTCAGTTCATGGTGAACATGGAAAGAATAAATAAGGATAAGAAGAAATCCTTCAAATATGGCTCTCTACTGGCATGTATATTCTTCTATTTGCTAAAATATTTTCTCGGTAGGGGTAATGTAGTATGGTCATAGTAGAAACCTATCATGGTTCAAATAGATGAAATGATTAGGGATCTGGGAGATAAATTTGGGGAATCAATGTGGGGATATTTCAAATAATTCCAAACCATAATGCACAAGAGGGAAAGAATTCCAACCGGAATAGTGCAAAAATAAAAGAACAAAATTTGTTTTCATGTAGATACAAATTGATGTATTATCCAAGCATTTGAACCTAGAACTTTTTGGGTTCCACCTATGGGGTATGAGGTTGCAATAGATCTAGTTAAAATTCATATCAATATGCTTCAATCTAAACCAGTAGACTTGAAGGAAAAGAGGTTTGGAACATATGAGGAGGCAAGCTCTAAAATAAAACAAGAAATCCAGGTGCCTATAATTAAAAGAAAAGTAAAGAAAATTATTGATATCCTTGACAAGAAATAAGGAGGTGAAGCATCCAGTGCCACTACCTCCATCGGTGTGAGTGAGAAAAGATGGGTCACACCTGGCAAAGATGAAGAACTGATCAGTGGAAAGAAGAAAGTGACAAAAAACAAAACCAAAGGGGACTATAGCAACTAAACCGACAACATACACAAAGGAAAAGAATCTAGGTACTCTAGTATCTTCACCAAGCAAAGATAGACCAATAGGAGTAACTTACACTAGAAAGAAAAAGAGTGATCCAAATCTCAAAGTGGATAAGAAAGAAGGTGACACTGTATCATATGTGGAAATAAAGGAGATTAGAAGAAGTGAAAGGAACAAATCTCCAACAATTGATGAGATGGTACATGACATCAAAGAATTTGGAGGTCTAGGCAGTGTTGGAAGGAGATATTCCATCAGTAACGAAGAAGACAAGAGGAAAATTGAGGAAGCTCTGATTTGGAACTTGCACAACTTTTGTAGAGCTCCCAGTGAATTGTATGGTATAACCCCATCTAATTTGCTAGATCATATTGAAGGAAGATGGAAGACTGCTCTAGCTACTGAAAAGGAACTCGGAATAAAAGCACTCATGGAAGTTCAACATGAATTAGATCTTGATCAAGCTTCACTAGTGGTTGAAGCATTCAAAATTTCAAAATAAGGAACATAACTGGAAGAGTGGAAGAAATTAGATAAGTGCACATTGAAGGTGTTGCCTTGTGGAAGGAAATTATGGACCATTAAAAGAAGGTTGAAGAAGAAATTGAATAGGAAACTAAAAAGAGCAAAGGTGCACCTGTCCTTGATAAAGGAAAAACTAAGGAACAAGATTCCACTTAAGGATTTGACACGTTCACCATTGAGGACATCACAGGAAATGTTTTGTTTGACATCCCAAATCTTACAAAGGGTATTGATCAACCAGTTCATACTTCACCGGTGAAGGAAGATGATAAAACTAAGTTTTTCGGTCAAGATGAAGTGTTAGTTGAAGGCATTCCTTATGAGGATACAGCTCACATAAACTTATCAATACCAAATCCTAATCCCTCTCAAGAAGGAAAAGAGGAAGAAAAGAAGACATAGGAAGAGAAAAGAATAGAGGAAGGAAATGAGGAAGAGAAGAGAACAGAGAAAGAAAAAGAGGAAGAAAAGAAAATAGAAGAATGAAAAGAGGAAGAAAAGAAGACAAAGGAAGAGAAGAGAATAGAGGAAGGAAATGAGGAAGAAAAGAAAACAGAGGAAGGCAAAGAGGAAGGAAATAAATCAGAGGATGGAAAATAGGAAGAGAAGAAAGTAGAGGAAGGAAAAGAGAAAGAGAAGAAAAAGGATAACACAGTAGTGATGGATACCCCTCCGACAAAAAGAAAATTAGACTTAGACAGGGAAAGTGTAAAGAAAAAGGTAAGAATAGTCACAACAACTAGCTCAGAAGCTAAGCCCTTAGAAATTGAAGAAGGAACAGAGGAAGAAGAAGAAGAAGATGATTCAATTATAGATATAAAGAAAATGACCCCTAAATAGTTGATGAAAGTCTCAGAAAAATTGAGAATCCAAGTTGAAAAGGTAAAACTGAGAGAAAAGAAAAAGAAGGCAAGAATCCTCACCTCTACCAAAACAATTCTCTCTGATATCATCCTGGACATTGTAGTTGATGATACTGTACCCATTATTGATCAATTGAATACTCTGGTCAAAGAAATCAATTTAGAGGCAATCGATTTGGAGAAGGTTGCAATAAGACAATATGAAACAAAGTGAGGAGATAACCTAATGGAACATATATCAATTGGAAAAGTTGCTTTATCAACCAGAGCAGAAGAATTTAAGACCACACTACATCAAGTTGGTCAACTCCTGATGAAATATTCAAACTATCATGTCTTAATCAAAGATTTGGATGATAACAAAAATCAGATTCAAAAGGAGATTCAGGATTTAGTAAGCTCATTTGATCCTCTTAGCAGTTCAACATCAACTTTCATTGGAAAAATCAAAATGCTCAATCATCAACTCAGAAAGTTGAAAGATAAAGAAGACAAAAGAAGTCTTAGCATGTTAGAGTTCCAATGCTATTTAGTACCAATTATAGACTTCATGCAACTAAACATTAATGAGGCAGACCACTTAATTCATGCACCTGACTGCAAGATAGTTGACGATATGGAGGTCTTCATTGTTGTATTACATGGCCACTTTACTACCATGAAACAAATTCAATCTCCATGGGAATCTTCTTTAAAAGCGGCTCAAGAAACCTTTAAAGATATTTTTGCTTTATTTTGACAAATCATCTTAGATAGTCTTTGCCATTGATGGGAAAAGGGGGAATTATGGCTTTTATGGAGTCTTGTCAGGAACATGGGCCATAATAGTTTGTAGAATTTTCCACCAATGCCAAAGGGGGAGTTTGTTGGCATTCTGATGCAATTTTGTATGACTGGTAAATGATATGGTTGTCATTATTGGCAACATCATCTCCTTAGTCTTCCCAATCCTTAGGGAGTAAGAAATTTGGGCAGTGGGTAAACTGACAAACAATAAGTATAGCGGCAAGTAGTAGACTGACAAGTAGTAGATTGGCAAGCAGTAGACTGACAAGTAGTTGACTGGAAAGTAGTAAGGTGATTGGGTAGCAGTGAGTAGATCGATAAGGAAGACGTCCACCAGCTAACCAAAGACTAAACCGGTAGACAGGAAGAAATCGGCTAGACAAGGTTTTGATCGGTTCACCAGAAAATTCAGTAACTGATAGACTGGTAACATTCAGTTACAACCAGCTAAATCAAAAGTCTTCTCTCAGTTAACCAAAGGACATATCGACATGTTTGATAATATTGACAGAGATTCCTGCATGATTTCAGAAGTGCAATTTAAGGCTTGACAATGAAATTTTGAAAGGTATGTTTTGGAGGGAAAAGTTGGCGAAAGACTTAAGGGTCTATAAATACACATATCTCATTCTTGAGATGGTTGTTGTCAAGGTGAATGAATTTAATGTGAAAAAGGACACATGGGGAGTTTTAGAGTGTGCATAGTGAAGTGACAGAAGACCGGTAGAGTGGGGGTTTCACAGAGTAGTGACTCAGATGACAAAGGACCGACAGTGTAGGATTCAAGTACCAGCAAACCAGTAGAAGGCAAAGTTGTGAAGGATAGGCACAACCGATGCAGACCAAGATTGATGCCTAATTGTGATCTAATTAGGATAATGTGTAGCTCCTTGTATATGATCATTCATATGTTGTTTTGAAAGAACTGCAACATAAATCCCTTAATTGGGTGGACTTTAATAGGTCCCATTATATAAATCCCTTAACCGAGTAACATCTTAACTGATGTTCTAAGTCCTTTAACTAGGCTACCTTTAATAGGGTAAAGGCACTAACCGACCTTGATCAAAATCCCTTAACCAAGTGGCACCTAGCCAGTGTCATTGTAATCTCCTAACGAGGATGGCTCTTCGTCGGGCGTACTCTAGAAGAGTAAAATATTTTGAGAGTTTCTACTCACACTGTGGTTTTCTCCCTATTGGGTTTCCACGAGATAAATTTGTGTGTCTTTTCATGTATGCTTAATCTTCTACAGTAAATGTGTACATTGGTGAATGGTTAATTAGTTCATATTTAAAGCAAAAGTATCAGTTAGTAAAAATTGGTAAGGTACTAATTCACCCCTCCCCTCTCAGTACCAGTTGGGACTAACACAACATTGGTTAATCAATATAATATCAAGCACATGAAGTCTACCCCATATCATCCACAAGAAAATGGTCAAGTAAAAGTCACAAACAAATATTTAGAAGCCATTCTTACCAGGACAGTAGCTCTTCATAAAAAATATTGGTCACATAGACTTCTTGAAGTCATTTGGGTATACAAAACAACATGGAAGATACCAATTGGTTTTACACCTTTTGAAATGGTGTATGGAAAAACAACAATGGTGCCCATTGAGTTTGAGCACAAAGCTCTTAGAAGAACTCTACAATTGAATATGACTCTCTCTGAAGCACAAACAGACCACATTCTACAATTAAATGCTTTGGATGAGCTGAGGAAGATGGATGTCCAACATACAAAACTTATTCAAAATAAAAGAGCTAAGTGGCATGATAAGTACATAAACGAGAGAAAATTTAAAATAGGTGATTGGGAACTACTGTATGATTCAAGATATAAAGATGCTATGGGAAAGCTATAGACAAGATGGTTAGGACCATATGAAATAGATGAAGTTTTTATAAATGGAGCAGTTCGTTTGACCACTATAGATCTAGTCATATTCAAGCTTCTAGTCAATGGTCATCGACTACGCTTGTATCATAAACCAACAACCAAAGAATAGTTCCTGCAGTAATTCACCAGCCAAGATAAAATATCAGTTCCTACAGTAATTCACCAGCCAAGATAAAATATCAGTTCCTGCAGCAACTAAAGAAGTTCCTTTAGCAATTGAAGAAGTGCCTACAACAACTAGAGAAGACATTAAGGGCATAGTTCCTACAGCTTCTGCAGGGAGCGTTCTTAGCCTTCAATAAATCCTTCAACCATGCTTTCATAAAAATATTTCCATTTCTTATGAAAATATTATTCTCTAGTAATAATTTTTTTTTCACCCACGTCATCCCATTCCATCTCTCTATCTATCACTTCATTCATGTCACATCATCTCATTTCACCCCTTTTTATTAGCTAATTGTTTCATGCAACATTTATTGGTACGACTGGAGGTATGTACATTGCTTATTTTTTATTAATTATGCACTATTTTTCTATGAGTATTGCCTATTTTAAATCTGCGTACCATTCTTGTTGTCCTTCTACATGTGTGGACATGTGTCATCATAAGTTGGGGTGTGTTTTATAGTCCGATTTTCAAGTCGAGTAATTATCCATCCTTGTCAATAATCTGCTTTGATTTGTCTAACATTGTTTTTGAATAAGGCATTCTTTACCATGAGTGATCAGTTCATCCTGCCGCTGAAAAAATTGAAAGAAACTAGAAGTAAGGTATTTTTGAGCAAAATATTTATAGTTTTGCAGGTTATTTTAGTCCCTCATTCTCTGTCGTGGAAATTATTTTGAGAGCCAAAATAGTCATGGGTGGAGATCCTATCCGCCATGAACCTATAATTCATGACATGTTGCTACAGGATATCCTGTGTGAGCATTATTTCTGTATGCATGGGTGGATTGATTATTTTCTGAAAATAATAGATTACAATGAAGAAATTGCCTCTGAAATCATGCATGCATTCAATGAAGGAGAGGCCTCTGTCAAGGGATTGAGAGTTGTTTCCACATAGCAACAAATAGATGAAGTTATTGGGTTGCTGCAAGAAGGAGAGTTGTTTCCTAAATCTAAGGATGTGAGAAGCGCTAGGGAAGAATTTACACACCCAGTAGATGGACTCCTAAGGGTGGACAAACAGGGAACCAGACGAATATCTCTTCCAGTAGAAAGGCCCCAAGTGGCATTGTATGTGATGAAATATATTACCTGCAATGGAAGGTACTCAAATTTGCTTTCAGTCCATTTTAAACTGCTTAGTCATTTACGACATGGTCGAAGGGTAAATGTTCCCAATTTTCTATATCACCTTATTTCCATAAGTACAAAAGAAACACAAAAGGGTGAAAATCGTTCTGTCAGTCATCATGGCTTGATAAAATTATTAGTAAAACGTTCTCTTAGAGATGTTTCTCAAATGGCATGGGGGTATTCGAATATATACTTCAATTTAGGGAGGAAAATGATCTTGCTGCAGAAGAATTAGTAGCCCAAGAAGAGGATATCGAAGAGCCCTCATCTCCTAGGGTTCTTGCAGAGGATGAACCTCTTGTTTCCAATGAAGCTTTTACTATTGTAGAAGAAATGGTGATGGAAACAAATATTGAGTAGCCCTCCACTCATTTTCAAAGTGGAGTGGTATCTTCTAAAGGAAAAGGGAAAGATGTAGAGATAATTGACGCAAAGAGAGAAACCATAGTGCAACCTCAAGCAGCACAGGTTTCTCCTACAACCAAAAAGAGTAGGCTAAAAGAAAGTTCTACTGCAGCAATGCCTCTTGCAAGAACTGTTCTTGTAGCCACTCTGAAAATGTATGCAAGGACTCAGTGGAGTAAACAAAAATTTTGAACAGTAGGGGATGCAGTGGAAGTCATTTCAGTAGAAACATCAGAGGAAGGGCATGAGAGTCAAACATAGATTAAATCATAGGAAGAACATGGTGCCGACAAACTTTCAAATCTGGCACAAATAGCAGAACAATTTGGAGAACCTATTGAAGAAATATCACGCCCTCAGGTAACAGCTAATAGACCTCCTTCATCTCTCACTAGTTACTCTATTGCACTTATATTTTATAGGTAGTGGGAGATTGAAAGGGCTAGGTTACATATAAAGAAATTAAAAAGAGGGGTAATCAGATTGAGGAATTGAAAGCTAAAGTTGACACAATTGCCAGTATGGTTCCTCCAAGGGTTTATGCTTTGCATCTAAAAGAGTAGTATTTAAGTTTTAAGCTAAACCACATTGTTAGAGACCTTAGTCCTTCTTTAGATATGCCAGAAGAATTTTATAGTGTTTATCAAACCTCTCCAACAGTTGTTAAGAATTTGTTATGTGAATTCTATTTGCATAACTATGTTGTAACTTCTGACACTGATTGGAATCCCTTATTATACATTTGTGACATTCACATAAAAGCAGTAATGTCATGGGTGCAAAATGAAATTACTATGAGGAATTAGGCCAAAACATATAGAAATTTGGATTTTGACTGTCCATTACCACTCAGAGCTGAAGCCAAGAATCCACGACCTCTTTATTATGATTGGCAAAAATTGTTAGCAAGACTTGATGTAAAGAGCTAGGTGTTACCAATAAGAGAGGAAATATACCAGGAATATGAATACTTGATTAAAAATGAAAATGCAGCTGCAATGGAATGTTTGGTTCAGCGTTGGAATAATCTTCCAGAAGACTTAAAATAGGGTGAACCTCATTCATTGCCTAATTTTCATGCAGCTATACAAATATCCCCTAAATACAACCATTTGGGTAGGGCGAAGAGAAATACCTGGCTACCTTTGATATTTCATTTACCTATCCTTATGTGGCCATTAATGGGATGCAAACCAGCAAATAAGTCTTATGAGGAGGCCACCAAAGAAGCCAGATGGGCCAGACTGGAAAAAATAAAGGGATTTTATTGGAATTTGGCTATAGGAGGGACAATATAGAGAACTATTGGTGACTTGCGATTAAGTGCCCGAATCAGAAATTTTCCTCTTGCTAGAGGGTCAACAAAACACTAAGTTGGGGGGCATGATGAGCTGAGATATTAGCTCCTTTTATTCTTAAAAATCATAAGTTTTTATCATGTTTTAATTCATATAATGGGAAAGTAATGATGTATTAGATTTTGACTATATGCATTCCACATGTTAACTGAACCCATTAAATCTTGTTTTGTCTTGGCCAATTATTCCTATTGCCATGTGAATTATTCTTGTTGCCATACGGATTATCATAGGTGATATCGTGTGTGAAATGTATAAATTTTTTGATTAATTAAAATAGATATATGTGTTTACTTGTATGTTCTATCTTTTTAATTGCAGGAATAAATAAGATGCTACAGTGGCGGTTTTTGTGTCACGTCATGAAGGCAGTTAGAGATATTCAAGGGGCAATTAAAAGTTCAAAATAACAAAGAGAATAATGGCCGTAAGGAGTGGCAAAGGTATAGTAGGGCGTGCAAGACTCATTTATGTCTATCTTCAGTAAACATCAAATCTTGTAATACCACCATGCTATATTCTTGGTTGCGGTTTAGTAGAGATCCATGTTTTCAGTGGCTTAACTTTGTTTGTTCTCTATCATAAATATTCTCCGCCTTGTTTCATCGGCGTGACCTAGATTGTAGGGAGTTGTTGTAGTTTTGTTTTAAAGAAGAGTCTGCACCTCTTCTTTGAGGTTAGAGAAAGAGAAGGGGAAGAGACATAGAAGATTTAGAAATAAAGTTGCAGAGTATTTTTAGCTTTCTTTCATTCTGTATGTTGTATCGACCTTTGAAAGACAATAAATAAAATGATGCTATTCTAAGTATTTAGATTTATCTTTGGAAGCCTGGATACACTCATCTAGGGGGGCCTACTTGGTGAGTATTCCTGTTCATTTGTTAACTTAGTTTTCCTTTCTACTGTAGTAGTATTTCTGGCAATTGACTGTTCTTGCAGCCACTGGAAATAGATCCTGTGACTGTTCGTGTAGCCAAAGCAGACAAAGTAATTCCTGTTTGTTAGATTTGGAATTAGTTAATAGTTCTAATTGGATGTTATGTTAATCCAGAGTTTTCTTGTAGCCATTCAATTTTTATAATTCTTGCTTGCTTATTTCAAATAGGTTTAGTTGTTGTAGTAATGCAGAATAGCTATTGCAGAAACTTAGTGCATATGTAGTGCAGACCCATTTCAAGTAATACGTCCCTAGGTTGATAAACAAATGAACTTCAATTATGGAGATAATAACTTTATAGAGTGAATGTCCAAACTTCGGGTCGAGACTTTAGCTATAGTTATTGTTCCTATTGGTGAAGCAAACAGTGGACATAGCCTCACAATGGGTTGCCCCACTGTGGTGTCGCTCGGTCCTTCAACCAAAATACCAACTTCCTTCTATTGCACTTGAAATTTTACTTGTTTAAATTTTTTAATGATAGTTTCATATATATATATATATATATATATATATATATGTATATATATATATATATGTATATATATATATATATGTATATATATATATATGTATATATATATATACATATATATATATATATATATGTACATATACATATACGTATGTATGTATGTATAAATATACATATATATATATATATATATATAAGTATATTTATACATACATACATACGTATATGTATATGTACATATATACATAGATATATATATACATATATATATATATATACACATATATACATATATACATGTGTATATATATATATATGTGTGTGTATGTGTATATATGTATATATGTATATGTGTGTGTGTGTATATAACAACAAATAGATATGCAACAGGGGCATGCACAGGTTTGAACATATATTTTAATATGCTTATATATATATATATATATATATATATATAATTTGTTTATCACATACATATATATTGATTCTGAGATTTAAATCAGTTTTCCAGATTGTTATAATGGAGAGTTTGAATTAAATATATATATAAATACATATATATGTTTATATATATAAAAACATATGTATATATATATATATATATAAACATATATATATATATAAACATATATATATATATATATATATATATATATATATATCCTTTAAAATTCCTATAGTGAAATGTATATATTCGATTATGTTACTACTTATCAAATTGCCATTAGTTTTATATTCAAAGTCATACTATATATTCTAGTCGGTTAGTATTACCGAGTCATGCAGTCGGTACACACAGAGAAGTCGGTATGAACAGTCTAGTCAATTACAGAAGAAAGCAGTCATAGAACACAGTATTCACCGAGTTGTTTACCGAGTATTGTTTCATGGCTACCGAGCAGTAAAGATAACTCACCGAGTGAAACGTTTTACCAGATACATTGAACCTGGACATGCACATGAAAACGTGTTACAAGATCGAGGCACATCTAACCGTTTTTACATTGGAAATTGCACTAGAAGATTATGTTTGATTGCAAGGTCAATCTAACCAATGAAATATTTTGTTTAGTTATTCATTCGAGGAATCTTTTTGTAAGATCGAAGCAATGAATTAGATCACCACTGTAAGAGATCTATTTATACAACATGGGAAGAGAGAAATGAGTATGGATGAATGTGTATGAGTATATGTGTGTGTATGCATGAAGGAAGACTGTTACAGAGACACAGAGAGGTCATCGAGAAGGTTATCAGTGAACAATTGAAGAACAGACTAAACAGAAGGGTTTACCGAGTTACAATATGGGTTACCGAGGTATGCTACAAGCTAGGTAATCTTATTCTGAGCACATAGAATCTGCTATAACATTTCAGATGTAAAGTTGCAGATATTTGTAATGATTCTATTGTAATATTTTGGAGTTGTAAGAGATACCTTTAACAGGGTAAAAGACTCTAACCAAGTCTATAAATTGTAAATCCTCTAACCAGGTGCAACATTTATATAGTGTTGTGAAATCCTTTAGTAAGGTAGATCTAATAGATCTTGTTACTCCTAACAGGGTAAGCTATCAGAAATAGCTAAATGTAGCTCTAATAGAGCAATCTTTATTATTGCAGTAGTGAAGTTGTGGGTGCCATCCCCACTGCAGTTTTTCTCTCTAACAAAGAGTTTCTGCGTGACCAAAATATGTGTGTTATGGAGTGAATCATGTATGATTGTTATCTGTTTGTTTTAACTTTATTTTATATTACTGCACTATTCTATTTATGCATAACAGTAAGGTTATTATTAAAGAAAAGTTTTGGAGTACTGATTCACCCTTCCCCTCTCAGTACATTAGCTTTCCATATTGGGCCTAACAATTGGTATCAGAGCTTGAATCTTGGAAAAGGGTTTAACTACCTAAAGAGAAAGATCTTATCAATGGAAGGCTACAAACAATTTCGGAGGATTGTGTATCTACAAGAAGAGCTGGTTAATGCAAATCAAGTGATTGCAGACATGCAGAGGCAAATGCAAAAATATCTGAAAGTAAGGAGAAGATTATCTGATGACTTGCAGGATTCTCAAGAGCTAGTGGAACAAATTGAGACATCATCTGAGAACAGTATATCTGAAGAGATTGAAGAAATGATTGGAATGTTGAAAGAAAAGAACAAAGCAATGAAAAGAGAACATGAACATTTTAGTACACAGATGACTGAAAATCTAGATGCATTAAGGATAGCTGAGGATAAAGCAAGAGATCTACAAAGGGAGAAACAACAACTTGAAGCTCTAGTATTTGATAAGGATGATGAAATCATAAGGTTAACTGGTACTCAACAAAATATGGCAGATCAACTAGGTTATGCACATCATGAAGCAATTCTAAAGAATGATGAAAATCAATCATTGAAACTGGAAGTATCAAGGTTGACTGGTGAACCTGAAACAAAGAAGAAATCCAAAGAAACATTGGAGAAAAGTTATGAAGCATCAAAGATGTTGGATGAACAATTGAATACAAGAAGACCCTACAAAGATGGAGGACTCGGTTACAAAGGAAAAGAATCAACCGAGAAAGGAATTCATACTACTGAGAGAGGAGAATCATCAAAGCAAGCTGGAAATAGGAATAACATCAAAAGGAAGAAGTCTATTTGCTACTATTGTGGAAATCAAGGTCATACTGCCAACATATGCCAGATCAGAAAAAGTAAGCAACCGAATATCACTAAGCCCAATGGATATTGTTACAATTGCAATAAATATGGTCACACATCTAATCAATGTAGGACAAAGTCTGTTAACAACTATCAGAAGGCAAAATTCAAAGGGTTTTGTAGAAACTGCAATAGATATGGACATAGTACCGAGAACTGCTGGTCTAAGCAAAAGAACTACATGCGGTATCCACATCGAGCAAACACTAGAGGTTACCGATCTCACACAGATCCTTACCGACAATATGCAGCAGTATCATGGGATTACAATACAAGGATATGGTGTGAATGTTGTGGAAGATATGGACATATTAGTGCCAACTGTTTTATAAGGTTTGGAATGAACAACCGAAGATCATGGAGAAATCCTGGTATGGCATGTTTTCATTGTCACAAAGTTGGACATTTAGCTAGAGATTGCAGAGATCAACCTAGAAGAGACACTGAGGAGATAAAAGAAAAATTCAAGATGATTTGGAAAAAGAAGGAAATTATGTCAGATGAAGAAAGCACCTTACCTACTGAGTTAGGTGCACCTATTTCAAATTAGTCAAGAAAAGGTATGAAGGGACTGCATTCTCTAAAGGTTAAATCATAACAGTTCCTATTCTATTATGTACAAAATTCAAAATCTGCATAGTTAAGATGCAATTAGTCAATTTATATACTATACAGGAAACCTATCAAGTCGGTTAATAAAGGAAAGTTGGTTACTTGGTTAAAACACAAAAAGGAGTCAATTGGTAAAAGGTGAACTAAGTGCATTTAATGTCTTGACCTAACTTGCACGGAGCCCGATAAGGTATTTTTGAGTACTTAAAATTGTTTTCGTGGTCATTTTCATTCACCAAGTTTTCAAGAAGCAGAGCAGAGTGAATCAAAGTGATCAAACTTCATTCAGAGCGAATTTTGAGGTATTCACATCAAATCTATTTACTGTTTAGCTGGTTTCCGATCTAGTCAAATTGCTATTGTCCATCGAGTGTGAAGCATCAGTCGTTTGTAAACCCTAAGGATAATTTGTCAAATATTACCCGAAACCTACCATGGTGCCCAAGATCCAAGACCTCATAGTTGTCAAAAATGTGGAGAAGCCCTTGCTGAAATATTCTTTAACTCCCAAAGTTGCGTCTAAACTGGATGACAAAACTACATTTTCACTCATCCCAGATCGAGTCTTGTTAGTAGAAGATGTTAGATTCTTCACCAAATGCCATGTTGAGGAACTCGGTCATGTCGAGATTAGTGACACATATGATGAACTTTGCACTGATGGAAAACTGGATAGCAAATTTGAGCATATCAAAATCAAGGGATTAACTGAAGCCCTAGTCTATCCCTGCGTGTTCAAACCCCAGAGGGTTAAGTTTGTCTTGAGCAGAGTACATGATGATTTCATGTGGCTACAGGAGAAACCGTTTAAGATCACTAAGGAAGTCATTCACCTGATCACCGGGTATCCCATCTATGATCATGCACGAGCACAGAAAATGATATCACAAAAAGAGTAATCAGTCTAACTGGAGTAGAATCTAATTACCGAGGACTGAAATTGAATAATGTCACTGATGCAGAACTCAAGTTTGCAATTAGAGTAATTGGTTACTGTTTCTTCCAATCTAAAAGGGAAAATAGTGTACCATGTGCTGCGGTTGACTTGGCCTACAAAATAGTGAAGAAGGGAATGAAAGTAGACTTGTGTGAAGTGCTACTGAAGAACTTGTTTGAGAACCTAAACACAATAAGGAAGCTGAAGAAGAACAACTCGGCAAATACACTAAAGTTCGGTTCACTACTTGTATGTATGTTTTTCTACTTTGAAAAGTTCCTTCCCCCAGTCGGTAAAGTAGTATGGGAGCTACACCGACCTATCACCCATAAGATCAATGACTTCATCAAGAAGTTAGGTGATAACTTTAATGATATCATGGATGATTACTTCAACAAGTTCCAAGAGAAAATGCACAACAGGTACAAGATTCCACCACAACTGGTAGAAAAATACAAGGACAATATATGTTTTGAGGTCGACACTGATTATTGTTATGTAAATGTTGTTGAACCGAGGACTCAATCGTTGCAACCAATGGGTTATGAGATTGATTATGATATTACACAACAACAAATTGATGCCTATTTATCATTGCCAAGGCATGCAACCGAACTAAGATATGGAACCTATGAAGAGGTGAAGGAGAAAGTAAAAATGAGCATTGTAGTACCTAAGGCTACAAGAAAAGCTACAAAAATGATAAAGGTTTTATTTAAGAAATTCAGAGAAGAATCCTCCTCTACACCTATCAAAGGCAATCTTGCCATTACCGAAGAGGAATGAGAAGCTCAAGAGGCAGCAATAACATTAAGCACAGAGTTGCCTAAGGGTAAAGTTCTGAAAAGAAAGAAATAGGACATCTCAAAGGCCCTACCGACCCCACCAACAAAGAGACCCAACACTAGAGCATCAGTTGCATCACCGAGTAAGAAGAAAAAGAGTGTTACTGCATGAAAGGTAACCAAGACCTATAAGAAATCTACTCGGAGACTCATTTTGGCAAAAGAATCAAGTGATACAGAGTCTGATGATGTAAATAAATTCCAGATTGTGAAAAGCAAAAAGGTAAATATTCACAGTGTTGAAATTTTTTGTGCCAATCTTAAAGAATACGGTGGATTTGCAGGATTTAGATATGTTAAGTATGAGACTAGGAATAATGATGAGAAGCGACAGATTGAAGAAGCTATCATCTGTACACTTCTGAATTTTTGGCTAGCTCCATTAGAACTAGCAAAGCCACTTCCGAGTGAACTATACTTACATATTGATAACAGATGGAAATATGCAATGGACTCAGAGAGACAAATAAGAGAAAGAAGTCTAGTCCATCTATTTCCTGATATGTCCGTGATGCGGAGCATCATGAAAACATCAACCAAATAGCCATTATCAAATCTTCTCCATATATCATGCATTAAACTTGAATTATTTAAACCCTTCATCTATTCATTTCTTGCAAATGAAAACCAAGAATTTGTCCAAACTGTGAAATTTACTCTATTCTGGTCATGAAATTACAGTTATGAACAGTCATTAATAACTCTTAAAATATAAATCACCCAGACAATCGCTCCAGTCAGATTCTAGAAATGGTAGTTATAAAAATTTTCTCCAAATTATAGAAAGATCCAATGGTTAAATCCAAAGTTATGATGATTGTTCCAAAACTGGTCACTGTGAATCAGGGTTTTGGGTAGTTCCAAACGGTTTTCACCAAAACATTCATAACTTTCTCAAAACTGAATGAAATAAACTCAAACCAAAAGAAATGGAAACATTATTCAATATTCTACACTATCATAATATAAATGTACTTGTTTCTAGGCTGTACATGGCCGTACCAGGCCTGGAAACAAGAGAAAAACTTCCAAGATCACAAAACAAGAGATTGAAAACAATGAAAATATGATACCAAAATGTTTCCAATGCTTTCCAATTCCTTCTCCAACTTTTACATCCACTTATGAACGACCATTATAGAGGTTTTATAGCCTTTTAATCTTCACATGGAAGTTACAACTACCCAACTTCCTCTTATGGCCATACAACTTCTTATTTTGATCTTTTTACAACTTTTGAAAAGTTGCATTTTACAACTTTTACAACTTTTGACTCAAATGACTTTAAACCTTCAAAATAGCCTTCAAAACATATTAGGATGGAATAATAATTTATTTTTGTCACCATTTTATCCCTCCAAGGATATTTTATACAAATTTTACCAAATGACTAATTCAAGACCTTATTAGGACAACTTGGACAACTCATTACAATGGGCTCTTTTAGCCTTACATATTGATTCATATTGACTCAAAATGACATTACAAATGAAAATGTAATTGAATACTTATGAATTGATTTTTATCCTCTTATAGACTCTTTTTATGCCTTTGTGTTAGGTGCTCCTGCACCAGTCCGTAGCAGAAATCAAGGAGCATTTGACCACATACAATTCTAAATTTCTTGTCAAACAGAGAGCCTTAAAATTGATGAATGGGCTATACATTGATGTGGAGAATGAGACAAAAGCCAAGTGGCAGGAGATCTTCAAACAAAAGGATGTCGGTGAACAATCTCAAATTGAAATTGTTGATGTCATCGAGCAAGATCCAAATGTCACTAAGCAAGGTCCAGACCCGATTGACACTATTCAAATTGATGAAGATGTAATGGAAGAAGCAGCACTAGAGCAGGAAATGATTGAAGGCACTACCTATGCAAAACTTGTCTCTAGTGAATCTGTCTTAGAACAAGTTCAACCTTATCCGCCGGTGAAGCCACCTGTCTCAACTGAAGCTCCCAAGGACATAGAGCAAGGCACCCAAGGTACCAAATCTGAACCAGTAGATGATACAACCAAAGATCAGACGTCTCAAGCACAGACAAGCACTGCAAATGTTATAGCTGAGACCCCTAGCACCAAGCCACCCAAGGACACTACAACGGCTACAGAAACCAACCAAAGTGTTGCATCTACCGAGGATCAGCAAGCCTCTCAAGCACTTATTTTAGTGCTACCGACCAAAGCAAAAGAAAGGAAGGTGAGAAAGAATAGTTTCAAATTTGACTTGTCTAAACCGATAGTGTTGCCCAATGTAGACATCTCCAAATTGAAAGGGCAAGCACTCACTGAATTCGGTGAACTATGCAAAGCAAAGGCCAAATAGGAGAAGCAACTGGCCATACAAAAGAAGAATAAAGTACTTCAGAAGGTTAGGACACTACTAACAGAAATGCTACCTTCAACAACAGTGTCAACTGATGCAACCATCCATATTCAATTGGATGAACTCCTAAATCAGATTGAAACATCTGGAGTTGATGCATCTGAGTACTTAAGCAGGCTCAAGGATAAAGAGCTTACTGCTAAAATGATAGAGGAAGTACAGAAATCCATTGTTGTTGGCAAGGTAAAACTTGTCAAATTCATTGTTGAGTTGTCCCCTCAACTCAAGCATATTCTTTATTTATTCTAGAAACTGTGTACATTTTCCTTATTCATTAAAGATGTCAAAAATAAAACTGATGCAATTGAGAAAGAGATCACCGATCTCTCAACTAAGTTGACCACCGAGCCTAATTTAGTTCAACATTTTTATACAAAGCTTCAACAGCTCATGGCTCAACAGTTAGAGCTCACGAATGAAAAGCATAAAATCAGGATGGACATAATGACCCTTCAGACATTATTCCTTCATCATCTGTCATCAGTACAGGAATAGATCAACAGAACTACACGCCTATCAACTACAAAAGAGGGATGCACTCTTGATGGCTTAATATCACTCTTAGTTGATATTCAAGCACAAAATTCCTTAATGGAAAGTGTAAAGGATTCACTCTTAGTCGCTCTCACCAACACCCGGACCAAGTATAAGTCTATTTTTGATCAGTTACTGCCTCTGGATGGAAATTAAGTTTTTGATGTTTGTCAAAAAGGGGGAGTAATATTATGATACTACATAGAGGAAAGTAATACTCGACAAAGGGGGAGTAATTCTATATTTTGAGAGTGATATAGTTTTGGTAACACAGTTTTGAGTATTGTATACAAGGGGAGTATACCGAGCAGATTATACAGAGCATTCAGAGCACTCAAGCATAGAACTGAACCGAGTAGCAAAATTTAGAGTTATGTACAAAATAATGATAAGGGGAGTATATCTGCATATACTATTTCATTGACTATTGTATATATTTTCAAGTGTAGTCATTTTGCAAGTATATAGTTTTTGAGTTATGACTTTGAAAGTAGTTTTTGTCAAGCATCTCAACTAATGTCAAAAGAGGAGATTGTTACTACTTATCAAATTGCCATTAGTTTTATATTCAAAGTCATACTATATATTCTAGTCAGTTAGTATTACCGAATCATGCAGTCGGTACACACAGAGAAGTCAGTATGAACAGTCTAGTCGGTTACAGAAGAAAGCAGTCACAGAATGCAGTATTCACCGAGCTGTTTACCGAGTATTGTTTCATGGCTACCGAGCAGTAAAGATAACTCACCGAGTTGATATTCACCGAGTGAAATGTTTTACCAGATACATTGAACCTGGACATGCACATGAAAACGTGTTACAAGATCGAGGCACATCTAACCGTTTTACATTGGAAATTGCACTAGAAGATTATGTTTGATTGCAAGGTCAATCTAACCAATGAAATATTTTGTTTAGTTATTCATTTGAGGAATCTTTTTGTAAGATCGAAGCAATGAATTAGATCACCACTGTAAGAGATCTATTTATACAGCATGGGAAGAGAGAAATGAGTATGGATGAATGTGTATGAGTGTATGTGTGTGTATGCATGAAGGAAGACTATTACAGACACACGGAGAGGTCACCAAGAAGGTTATCAATGAACAGTCGAAGAATAGAGTAAACATTAGGGTTTACCGAGTTACAATATGGGTTATTGAGGTATGCTACAAGCTAGGTAATCTTATTCTGAGCACATAGAATCTGCTATAACATTTCAAATGTAAAGTTGCAGATATTTGTAATGATTCTATTGTAATATTTTGGAGTTGTAAGAGATACCTTTAACAGGGTAAAAGACTCTAACCAAGTCTATAAATTGTAAATCCTCTAACCAGGTGCAACATTTATATAGTGTTGTGAAATCCTTTAGTAAGGTAGATCTAATAGATCTTGTTACTCCTAACAGGGTAAGCTATCAAAAATAGCTAAATGTAGCTCTAACCGAGCAATCTTTATTATTGTAGTAGTGAAGTTGTGGGTGCCATCCCCACCGCAATTTTTCTCTCTAACAAAGAGTTTCTGCGTGACCAAAATATGTGTGTTATGGAGTGAATCATTTATGATTGTTATCTGTTTGTTTTAACTTTATTTTATGTTACTGCACTATTCTATTTATGCATAACAGTAAGGTGATTATTAAAGAAAAGTTTTGGAGTACTGATTCACCCCTCCCCTCTCAGTACATTAGCTTTCCATATTGGGCCTAACATATTATATTTAAAACATTAAATATTCTTCAAGGAAATCTATTTAAATGCAATGGTGTAACTTTTCTTTTCAAAATTCATACTAACTTAAATAGATAGAACAACTAGAAATTCTGATTTTACATTGCTTTACTAACTTTATGGCTAATGGTTAAATGCAACTTTAAAAAAGAAAACTATATTTAGAAATAAATATTCATACTATTTAGGAAATACAAGTCTGAAATACCCTTCTTTCTTTTTTTCAGTTTGTATTATTTTCAAAAAGAAATACAAAGGTAGAGAAGAGGGAAAATAATAACTTTCTCTACTTTCTTCCTTTCTACTTTCAAATACAACAACATTAATAAAAACATTCAAATGTCTCCTTTTTTTTAATTCAAATAAAAGTCAATACAATAGTCTTATTACAATCCTTTTTCAGATTACATATATATGATGCACAATCTGAAATACATGTAGATGCAAACTTAGGAAAAACACTCTTTAATCTACCACATAGATATTGGTTCTTCTTTCATCTCCTAATAACCATAATGCAGACCTGCAAATAAAAATTCCTTTGTGTTGTGACCATGGAGGCTCACCTCCCAACCTAGGCCTACAAGAGGCCACCCTCGAGATTGGGAGAACTAGGTGCCAATTAGGTTACAAGCAAGTAACTCACCCATACAATTTCAGAATATAAGGGAATACATTCAACACAAAAACTCTCATCCCAAGCTTAATACATAGACATAAAAATGACAATTTTAGAGTGGGACGAAGGTGGACTAGACATAGGGAGATATGTAAATATAAAACAATAACCCAAGGCCATCACAAGGCCAAAATCCCTTTCAAAACTTGGTCTCTCATGACCACAAAAATAAACCCCTTATGACCCCATAAAGCTTTTAATCCAATACTTCCCTTATGACCCCCAAATTTAACAATAAAAATACAGCAAAGATCCTGGATCCTTGTTTCCCTCTCTTCTTAGAAGAGAGACTCTACACCCTATGAATGTCAAACTCCTTTCACCCCAAGACTACTCTACCCTCCCAAGGGTGAGTTTGGTCTTGGCTCCCATAACAAAATACATATATAAGCATTCAACAAAAAATAATAACTCTGGATCCCAGATTCAACAATAAGGGTGAGTTGATATTCCTTGGCTTACTATGGGAGACTTTAATACCCCTATTCAAGAATCTAAAAATTTTGGGGGGTCCCAGATTCAACTGGATAACAAATAGGATTTGATGGATTTTATTAGTGATCGGTACCTTGTAGATCTGGATCTTGTGAGAGATAACTATACATAGACCAATAGAAGGGTGGGTGATGAGATTATTCAAGTGAGGCTAGATAGGTCCCTCATTTCCATATATTGGTTGCTTCATTATTTCTTCTCTTTGAAAGTTGTGTGTGGGGAAATGTGGTGACAAAAAAATGAATAACTCAAATCCAAAATACCCATACACCAATGAGACTCTTGGTTGAAGTATATGAACTGATTCAATTAATTCAACTTCCCAAGGGGTGTGCCATTGTTCTCTATCTCATAGGATCCCTAAAGTCAATGTTTTGCTCTCAGATCACTGAGCAAAGTGACTTACGAATGAAAACTCCATGAATGAGTGATGTTTGATTTATATGCATGAATGCATTCTAAGATGTATGATATTGAAACTGTGAAAATTTAAGCTAGCATAATGATGATGATATGATGAAAGATTAGCATATTATCCTAGCAAATGATCTACTATCCTAGCATGAATATTCTATGATATATTTAAATGCTTCTAAATGCTACCACTAATACATTTGGACTAGATTTCTGACTGAGGTTTCCGATGGAGAAGGTATATTGTGGGTAAATTTGAATTTTTTTTGAAAAAATTCCCACATTCGTCATAATTCCGAGGATAATTTCCCATTTGGTTTCAATGAAGAAGGCATTAGCAATGAGAATTTTCTTTTTTTCAAAAAAGTGTTTGAGTTTGTCGTAATACCAACGACAACGACCATTACTTAAAAAAGAAGAAGAGGGGAATTCATTTGTGCATTGCAATCCCGCGTAGGCATCTATGGCGACTTCAACCCCCAAGAACATCAAACTCATGTCAAAGGCATTTGTGACATTGCTTGCAATCCCACGCAAGAGGTAGATTCAAATTGCCCTAGTTTTTAATTTCATGTTGCAAAAAATATACATGTGGTGGTTAATTGCCCTAGTTTAATCTCGTAAAACCATAGAACTGTGATTGAGGAGTGAGCGTTCAATTTTGTAGCAGCAATCCCTTCCTCTCGTATATGCGCGTGTTGATTTTTCACATGAGATCACATCTCTTTGCAGCATCGTATCAAATAATTCACAAGCCTTATCCATGTTTCCACATTTTGCATTCATGTCAAGCAGGGCATTTGCAAGTACAACACCTAACAAAATTCCTCTATCCGTTATGCTTTGATGGATGTCCATACCCTATTCCAAAGCTCCCATTTTTGCATAGGTGGGGAGGATGTTGGCAAAGGTTGTGGAATTTGGCTTTATGCCTTCCAATTTCATTTTCTTGAAAGTGTCTAAAGCCTTTTCAACAAATCCATTTCGTGCATATCCAGCAATCATTGCAGTCCACGAGACAACATTTCTTTCAGGCATTCTATCAAACAATTAACGTGCCTTGTCTATGCTTCCATATTTTGCATACATGTCTACCAGGGCAGTTGCAACTACAACATCTGACAAAATTCCTCTATCCTTTATGCTTCGATGAATGTCCATACCCTGTTCCAAATCTCCCATTTTGGCACAGGCAAGGAGGATAGTAGCAATGGTCGTGGAATTTGGCTTTACACCTGCCGATTGCATTTTCTTGAAATTTTCTAAAGCCTTCTCAACAAATCCATTTTGTGCATATCCGACAATCATTGCAGTCCAGGAAACCACATTTATTTGAGGCAATCTGTCAAACAGTTCCCGTGCCTTGTCTATGCTTCCACATTTTGCATACATGCTAACAGAATAGTTGCAACTACATCTGAAAAAAATTCTCTATCTTTTATGCTTTGATGGATGTCCATACCTTGTTCCAAAGCTCCCATTTTGGCACAGTGATGGGATGGGGTTTGGGATAGACTAGCCTAGTCTATGCTCTTGGATCCTTTCCTTGGATCTCCTGGTGTTACCCTCACACCCTAGGGTCTCTAGGAATTCCCTTTGCTTGAGAATCCCCTGACCTTTCCCAATCCACCCACCAATGAGTTGCAATGCTACTCCTAAGGTCTCACCTACTCATGAGACTCAAAACCCCTTACTATGGCTAATAAGGGCTAAGGTTTGTTTCACACTTTCCAAGGTCTCAGCAAGGTTAGGTCTTAAACCATGTTTTACATCCCTCCATGTGCCCCCAAGAAGTTGCTACCATCATCCTTTCTACCAATTTCACTGTTTTGTGTTTTTGCTTACAAAACAGGGCTACAAGGATTAGGACCAATTAGGCCTCCTAACCGGTCTTCTAGGGCTCCCTCTCACAAACGATGCACAAATAACCCTAACTCCCAAAATGGAATTCCATTCAATTGGCAAGGGCTTAAGGATTTTCTAAGGTTTGGGCCTCCAAGTGGCTATATAGTGCCTAGGGCAAATTTTGGGGGTTTTAAGGGTTTTGTGAGGGTTTTGTGGTCTGCCTAGGTCACAGTGAAGGTTTTGTGTGTTATCCACCTTGTTTGGATTGTTGGAGGCTCCTCCTTTACACCAATGATGCTTCTAACACTCCTCTACACTTCCTCCAAAGGATTCTCTCTCCACTAACCAACCTTGCTCTCCAAGACCTCTGCACCAACAACCATTCCTAACTGAGCACTGTCCAGTCTCGCCTAGGAATGGGCCTTTGCTTGGCCTCCTTGCATTTTTAAGGGCTCTTCTTGCATGGGACTATAGTATAGGGTCTTCACTCTCATTCCCCATGGTTTCATGGTGTTTCCACAACAGGGAATGGAGTTAAGACTTCATTTACACAATCCTGTCCAAAACTGGACAGTAAGAAGACAATTTCCAAACTATTTACAAACTCACTCAATCTGCAAGTAAAAACCTAAACTAATTGCTTGAAATGAAATTATTTACACCATGAAAGACAAACCACACAGTTTTGGACGTATCTCAATCCATTAGTTTGCTTGTTTTCTTCATTCAAACTGATTGGTAATAGTTTTAGAGTCTCAGTCTGATCTTTTTGCTAGGGCTATACAATGTCTGACATCCAACCCATGAATTTAGGGTTCACAAGCACTTATACTACCTTTTCCTCAGTCTGTGTGCCTAAACTAGGGTTTTCCACACTAACCTAAAGAACTTGACATCATTGTGGAAAAGTTGCTTGACAACTTTTAAAAGTTGTCATGCAACTTTTGCAACTTTTGAGCAACTTTCCCAATGTTGCTTTTTATGACTCCTAGACCCACATTGGGCCAACCTAAGGACACCACCATGTTATAAAGGACCCATAAACACTTCAAGGACACACATACCCTCCATTTTCAAGAAAATCACAATCTTGACTCATGACCCCTAAGATCTCCACTAGGACCCTAACTAGGACCTAGTCTAGCACACATGAGCTCATGGCTCTTATTCATGTACAATGGCTTCTAAAGAAGCATGACACCAACAAAAAAAATAAAGAGAAATAATTTGGAAGGGTGCTCCTACACCACATAGGCTGGGAGTACACTGGCAAACGTAACTAAATAAATGCAATGATCAGCTCCAAAGACATCAAACCACTACTAACAAAACTGAGAGTCTAAAATATGATAGGGAATAGTGTGAGCCATCCTAAAATAAAATATTTTATTTTCAATTTCAACTAAAACATAATTACTCAGCCATTTAATGTTATTAATAAGTGTTTAATTTATGAAAGAGATAAATGGTTCGCCACAAGTACATGAGTTACTAAATGCACACAAATAAGTGAATTTGATATTCAAAACTATCTACAATGAATTCAATTCTTTTCCATTAATCATTTATGTTTGCAATAAGCATCTTTCTTAGTTTTTCTTAATCTTTAATCATAGTTATGTGCATATTTCACATTCTATAATTAGGATATCAATTGCTATGGTTGAACACTAGCATGATGTTTGTGTTGTGGTATAGATGTGTGGAAACATAATTATGGGATTGTTATATTATAGAGATCATAAATCTAGATATCACATATTAGTTCTAGCTCTTCTTGGATTGAGTCTAAAGTTGACATACAGTCATAAAGCCATTATTAGCAGATCTATCCATTTCTAGTAAAGACAATTGAGAAAGTCATTTTGATATTGAGAGTTTCTTATATGTTTACCTATTGATCATTATTAAGCCATAATATTTAGGTATATTTATCTCTCTTGCAAAACCTCTGTAAGTGTCCTAGATTGTCCCTACTACTCATTCTTCAATGAAATAGTGGATTTCTAAATATTTGTTGCACAAGATGGTGTTGAACGTATCAACAAGGCTAGCATGGAAGGAATGTTCAAGCTTCCACTTGTACAACTTACAACAAATGATTTTTTGATAGAAGAAATTCTTGAAATAGGGATACAATTGAAAGACAAGTAAGTACATACAAACCTCCTCAGTTGAAAGTAAAATTTGTGTATAAAAAGAGTATAGTGAATCCCAATCCATAAACATAATAGAGATATTGATGGAGACTTAATTGGATGTAGCATGTCGCACCAAAGTTGTTAGAGTATGCTAAGCTAGTACATAATGTTTCCTAAAGCCACATTAGTATTTTACCCAAATCATTATCTACCAAAACTAACTATAGTAATCCTTTTGAGGATTCATTTCATGGTGCTAGATCTTCATTTAGTTCCACTTCTTGTTGGAGAAAAGAACAGTTATTTCTTGAGGTAGATGAATATCCCATTAATAAAGGACAAGACCCTTTCTAGAATATAACAAATTCTACTCCAACAAAAGATCATGGGGGTTTCACTAGAGATATTGAATAAGAGATAGACTTCTATTGCTACATTAAAAACATTGGCATGTTCTTCATTTATTGATGTAAACTCTCTGTGACGCCACCACAACCAACAAAGGTGTAAATTTTTTTTTGCAATGCATGGATTTTTCGGATTTTCCTTTGAGAAAATAGAATTAAAGTATGGAAGCAGGATCTGCCAGCTCCTGAGGGAATCTTGATGAAAAATAACTGTAAAATATTTGGGCGAGCTTATATGCAAAAACTCATGCTTCTTGATGGGTTTATGTATAGAAATAAGCACGAATTAAGTGGTAAAGGGGCTTTTGGAAACAAGAGGGACAAAGAGGCAGTGGAAGTGAAAACTTCTGGTGTTGTGTCTGCTCCATCTCAGAATGGGAATGGTGAAGGTGTTGTAAGAGGAGCTGAGAAGGGTGTTGGAAAAAGTGGGGGTGTTTACATTCCCCCATTTAAACTGGCTCAGATGATGAAAGATGTGGAAGACAAGAGCAGTGTGGAATACCAGCGCATGACATGGGATGCCCTTCAGAAGAGTATCAATGGGTTAGTAAACAAGGTAAATGCATCTAACATCAAGAACATCATTCCAGAGTTGTTTGTAGAGAATCTCATCTGTGGGAGGGGTCTATTTTGTAGGTCTTGTATGAAATCCCAAATGGCATCCCCTGGATTTATAGATGTTTTTGCTGCATTGGTTGTTGTGGTAAATACAAAATTTCCTAAAGTTGGCAATCTGCTTTTGTGAAGAATTATTTGGCAGCCTAAGAGGGCATACACACCCAATGACAAGCACATGTTGATAGCAGCAGCCAAATTCATAGCTTATTTAGTGAATCAACAAGTTGCACATGAGATCATTGCCTTGGAACCTCTCACCCTTTTACTAGAGAACCCCACAGATGACAATGTAGAGGTTGTTCTTGGGTTCGTGAAATAATGTGGTTCTTTGTTGCAAGACCTTTCACCCAAAGGTCTCTATGGGATTTTTGAAAGATTTAGAGGTATTCTCCATGAGGGGGAAATTGACAAATGAGTATAGTTTTTAATTGAAGGCCTTTTTGCAATTTGCAAAGCTAAGTTTGAGGGTCATCCAGCTGTGCGTCTAGATCAGTTAACACATGAAGTTTTCCTAGAAGATGAACTTGATCAAGAATCTAGTTTGGATGTTTTCAAGCCAGATCCTGATTTCTTAGAGCATGAGACAACCTATGAAAAACTAAAGAAAGATATCCTTGGAGATGCTTCTTCAGATGAAGTAGAAGGGGAGAATGATTCAGGTGATGATTCAGATGATGATGATGATGATGATGATGATGAAGAGGAAGGTGAGGAAGTACTGAGAATAATACAAGATGAGACAGAGACAAACTTGGTCAATTTAAAACGCACAATTTATTTGACAATCATGTCAAGTGTTGATTTTGAGGAAGCTGGTCATAAGCTACTAAAGATAAAACTTGACCCTAGTCAAGAGAGAACATACCTTCATTATTATGGTCTTCTTGGGAAAAGATTCTGTATGATCAATAAAATATGAGGAATTTTTGATAAGTGTTTTGTACAATAGTATTCTATGATACACAGACTGGAAACAAATAAATTGCGTAATGTTGCAAAGTTTTTTTCCCACTTACTTGGCACAGATGCTCTTCCATGGCATTGTATTTCTTATATATGTCTGACACAGGAAGATACTACTTCCTCTTCCCGTATTTTTATAAATATTATCTTGCAGGAGTTGGCAGAGCAGCTTGGTATATTGTTGCTTAATGAAAGGTTGAACAATCCAACAATGCAGGAGTCTTTTGATTCAATTTCTCCAAAGGAAAATCCCAAAAATTCATGGTTTGCTATCAATTTCTTTAATTCTATTGGTCTTGGTGGTATCACTGAGAGTTTACGTGAGTATTTGAAGAATATGCCAAGGCTTGTAATGCAGCAGTAAAAGTCTATTCCTGAGTTAGATGAATCTACCTCTAATGACGATTCTTCTAGTTCATCAGATTCTAATACATCAGACTCAGATTCTGAGAGTGAAACTGATAGTGAGAGTAGTAAGGAGTCACCAAGAAAGAAAAATAATTCAAAGCATGACAATGAGTATGAAAAAACAAGAAGAAAGTAAAGGGCGAGGGCATCTGACTCGGAGGATGGAAGTGACAGTGAAAAAAATAGAAGGAAAAAGAAAAGGAATTAAAAATATTTCTAGTCAGTTATTCAAGGCTCCAGTAGACACCGTTTTCCTGGACTATGACAAACAAAAGAATCACTCCAAAGTGCTTTAGTTTTATAATAGATGATTATAAGATGCTACAATGTTGTCTTCTGTATTTTAATAGCCATGGGTTTTAGAGTTCTGTACTTGACAGGTAATGGATAAACAATGTGAGGAGGAGAAAATATTGAAGGCCAAGTGCAGATTGTGATAATACTAGATCAATGAATCCTGTTATTTATTGAGTATTTCTTGTTTTCCATGTTGTGTGATGTACCATAAGAAAAATAGAAATCTAAATTCAATAAGATGCTTTGTTCAATGATGATAATTTCTATTGTCTTGCTTGTGAAGAAAGACCATGTCAGACAATATCAACGAACAACAAAATAAGGAGACAATTGCTAGATTGTGGTCTAACTTGAAAAGAAAAGGTGATGAAAAATGTTATTGTCCATGCAAAATTTGTAAGGGGTTAAAGACTAGAAGATTTCTAATCAAAACAATGAAGAAACATTGTAGGCTGCATGGTCACATTGAAGGTGGACATGATTATCATCCATTGGTAAGTTTTTCATTATATCATTTTGACAATTTATATACATAATAGATCATGTGATGATGAGATCATGATCACGATTTATTTATATTTATCAATTTTATATAGATTGAGAACCTCGGAGCACATGGTATGAATCAACACAACCCTGAGAATATGGTTTTTGAATTGGATGAACATGGAGGTGTGAATATCGAAGCTGAAGATAATGATCCCATGAAAGATGACGATCATGAGCTAGAAAACACAATTGAAGATGATGTTACAAATACATTGATCCATGACTCATTTAGTACTTGAGCAACCGATCATGATGATGAAGATGACCTTGATGTTGTTCATGATTTACCTCTACTTGAGAAGGCATCTGAGGCCCTTTACGAAGGCTCATAGGCAACTCTTCTCTCTGTTGTATTGTTGTTGGTGAACTTGAAGGTTATGAATGGTTTATCCAACATAACAATGTCACATATGTTAAGGTATGTCATATATGTCATAATAAACTGTGAATCATGTTGTACCATTAATATTCTTTATTATAACAAATTATATTTTTTTGTTGTAGATTGATAGGTGAGTTTTTGTTACCACCATCAAATATTCTACCTCGCTCATACCAAGAATTATCTGTCCTTATGAAAGATATTGGAATCGAGTATCAAGCAATAGATGCTTGTCCCAATGATCATATTATATATCACAAACAATAGAAATTTTGAACTGAATGCCCTGAATGTCATATTAGTAGATATCGAATAGATCAATTAACAAAAAGGGTTCCTCGCAAGGTTCTTTGCTATATCCCCATTATTCCGCGTACGCAACGATTATTCAAGTGTACTATCTTGGCATAATTTATGGATTACCATGCATGCAATAGAAGTCGAGATGACATTATTCGAATGCCTATAGATGGTTCAACATTTATGGACAAAGAGGAAAAGTGGCCACACTTTAAAGAAGAACCTCGTAATCTCATGCTTTCATTGGCAGCGGATGGTGTCAATCCATTCGGAGAGATGATATCTGTTTACTCAGTGTGGCCTGTTTTTGTTATCAACAATAACATTCCTCCATGGATGTCAATAAAGAGGGAGCACATAATGTTGGCAATGATTGTTCTAGGTATTTTATCATTTAAATATAGTCATCTAAATTTAATTATAAATATTGCAGTAAAATGGTCATAATAATTATGTAATGTTTTTGTTCATTCGATTAGGTAAGTACCAAGTTAAAGATATGAATGTATATATTGAGCCTCTTATCGACGAGTTGCTAGAGTTATGGAATGGTGTCACTATGTATGACGTCTCTAGACCAATAGGACAAAGACAATTTCAATTCCATGCGAGGCTTCTATGGAAAATACACGATGCCCCGGGGCTAACACATTTTTGTGGTATGTTATAGTGTTTAAGTTGTGCATGAACATTATAATTCAAAAAATTATCATATTTAATCCAATTATACATTATCTTGTAGGTCTTCAAACAAAGGGAAAATTTGCATGTCCTGTTTGTGGTCCAAAGATAAAATCTCATTATTCAAAAAGTTTAGGAAAGCAAGTGTTTGATGAGTATAGGCACTTTCTCCACAAAAATCATAAGTATCAAAATATTGAAAAAACATCTTTTCAATGGGAAAGAAGAGAATACATCAAAGCCATGAAGAATGACACCTCACCTATGGAAGTTGGAATATAATACAATTAATCATCAAGGTAATGCCATTCCATCTATTGGTTTGTCATAAAACATCTTTTCTATTTTGTTTTGTTTACTGATGATGTGATTGATGATCATGAAGGTCATGAAGGTATAAATGACCACCTTCCTAAGGGACTATAAAGTTATCCCCGACAATTTAGTAGGTTTCCCTACTACAAGCAGTTACAAATTATTCATTTGTTCGATAGTATGCATATTGGAAAGAATATAATAGAGACAGTATGGAAAATATTGGATGGAAGGCGTGACAAAGAAAAAATTGTCAAAATATGTAGTGACATTCAGGATTCCAATCATGCAATGATAAATGTCATTCAATCAAATAGCCATGGAGACCAGATTAATATAAGTGAGCTTCCTTGGTTATCAACGAATCAGCAAAGCAATGCTATAAAAGAAGTCATACAAAAAATTCGATTTCCCACAGGATTTCTTGCGAAAATAAACAATCTCATATCAAAGAAAAGTGAATTTGGGTCAGGGATGAAAACGCATGATTGGCATACCTTCATTAAGGTAATTCATGTTCTTGTGTTTTTAGTATGTATTTAAGTACTGCGTGTATGTGTACTTTTCATTATGTTACAAAAAAATGAAAAGATAATTTTATAATTGTTGCAGTACGTTCTACCTCTATCTCTCCTAGATGACTTCGACAATAATGTCAAGCAATTCATATATGATCTTGGAAAATACATGAGGTAAGTAGTGATATTTGTTTAGTTCGTTGTATAGATATTATATTTGTGATTTGTTTTACTTGTTATGTAATATATTTTTTTGCGTCTTGAATACCTTGTAGGTGGTTGTCATGTAAAGAAATCCATAAAGAGGATATAAAATATTGGAAGAGAAAAATTCCTCATTTAATGTGTGAAATGCAAAAGTGTCTACCTCCAACTTTTTTCAATGCACAAGAACTCTACCTCATACACCAAGTTGAGGAGATTGAATTATGTGGACCTGTACACACTAGGTCAATGTGGATGGTTGAGAGGCACTTGAAATTTTTGAAGGCTTTGGTTCGACAAAGAGCACATCTTGAGGGTTGTATGGTGGAGGGATATATGGTATACCAGACTATGGTGTACATTTCTGAATATCTTCCTAAGTTTGCAGCAAAGATCCACGTGGATCGCATTTGGGATCCCAACACCATTAACAAATTTGAAGGGGAGTACTTGACGGGGAAAGGTAGATTGGGGAAAGTGAGAGGTAATTATAAGATCTTATTGTAGTTAATTAATTCTTAATCTTCAAAATAAATCGATTGTAAGATGTCTATTTATTTTTTGTACAGTTGGTCGAGAGTGGGATGCACTACATTTGTATATTGCAAACAATCTTGATTGGATGACGGTATGGATTGAACATTGTCAACATTCTAGACGCACGTTAACATGGGAAGGTGTGGTTTCATTGGTTAAAGAAGCACATTGTAATGGAGATTCCAATGTTACGCAAAGGGAAATTGATTTAGCATATGGTTTAAGAGATAAACTGGTATGTATAAATTTATTAATCACCCATATGTTTATCAACTCACAATGCAATAAATTTTACATGTTTGACATATCGCAGGTCAAACACCACAATGCTATGTGCTGTAATGGTCATAAATTTCGCATAAAAAGTTGGATGACACGAAGAAAACTTGTGATTCTAACATCACTGTAGTCTTTGAGGTGACCAATATTTCATCGAGAAATGACATTCATCCTCAACAGTCTCAAAATCAATACTATGGCATTTTGGATGATATACTTGAGTGTGACTTTAATTCCTTCAAATTAGTTTTGTTCGTCGTCAAATGGTACAGGCTACGATTGAATAAAAATGATCCTGATAGAACTATTATTGAACATGATAATGGTTTTATAATGCTAAATACAAGGTCATTTGAACCAGTTGGGGATGAGCCCTATGTTCTTCCAAGCCAATGTGAGAAAGTATTTTACTCAGAGGTTCCACATTAACTGGGTTGGTCATTTGATGTTAGACATGATCCAAGAGGAAGGTCGATAAAGTATAATGTGATGGAAGAAGAAGATACCGAAGAAGAAGACACCGAAGAAGTAGAAGATGAAGTGGATGATGATCACGATCGACAGTTTCTCAATGACAATGAAGAAGAACAAGAAGAAGAAGAAGAAGAAGAAGAAGAAGATGATGATGATGATGATGATGGTGATGGTGATGGTGATGGTGATGGTGATGGTGATGGTGATGGTGATGGTGATGGTGATGGTGATGGTGATGGTGATGATGATGGTGAAGACGTTGATGATGATGATAATGATGATGACGATGACGACAATGATGATGATGATGATGATGATGATGATGATGATGATGATGATGATGATGATGACCTCAATGTTCATGATGATGAAGAATGAAATGTATGAGGTATGCGATTAGTATATTTTCTATTTAATATTGACTTCTTGATAGAATTTTTTTACATAATTAATTCATTATGTTTTGAATTCTAATGCCATTACATAATTAATTTATGATGCACCTTTTAATATGGAGATGGAGATAGGGAGAGTGACTATTTATGTGATAATTTTTAAATTGTGTTTATTTATGGAAATTGGATTGTTTATTAGCTATGTGATGGATGTTGATTTAAAATACATATGTGATGGATCACATGTTTATGATGATGCATGTGACATTTATTGAACTTTGTGTTTATTTATAGAATGTGGATTGTTTATTACCTATGTGATGGATGGTGATTTATGATACATATGTGATTGATTACATGTTTATGATGACACATGATATGTGATGCTAATTGTGATGCTCAATTACATATATGATGACACATCATGTGATGCTTCTGATGCTTATGATACATATGTATTTATTGTTTATCAACTTACAAATGTATTAATGCTTATGATGTTCAATTGATGGTGTTGATTTCAGGTATAGTCCCTATGTGATGTTGTCACCCTTGGTGGGAATAGGTCGTTAACTACATACATCGTCAACCATTTAGTTGAGGATCCTGCATAGTCTACATAAAGTAAAGGTAAGGAATTAAAAAATTTACAATGATTTTGATGACAACATCTTTTTATTATTTAATACTCTTTTTGTCTACAAAGTTCATGTTGTTCATGTTGTGTACTATGTAATTTTTAGCTAACATAAGATAATTGAATTACACTGTACAGGACCCTGAACCCCTTTGATAAGGATCCTGCACAGTCTCATGGATGGACAGGTATAACTAGTTAATACACCCTATAGAAACAGTTTATTTTTTAAAAATTACTTGGAAAACAAACTTCCTCAGTTTTTCAAACATCAACATTAGCAGCAAATCTAATATAGTTATCAACACTTGAGGTCCCGGTTGGACTTATTCCAATTTTCATCCCAAAATCAACTTTAGGGCTGACTTCTTCATCAACATTACCCTGATTGCAAAATTTCTCTCTCATTACCAATTAACTCTCTCATTTCATGGAGTGCAGGTACCCCCAAATAGATATTTGTCAAATTTGTCTTCGTCGAGTGAGTAAAATGTAGTAATAGAAAATGAAAGTAACACATGTAGTAGGTCTACAATAGGGAGATCAACAAGAGGTCAAAAGATTAGAAGAAAATTCAATAAATGCATGAAATTTTTCCTTGCTCAAGGGGGGTCATGTTCTTATGATGATGAGACCAAAGGCGATATTGAGGTGTCACTGAGGTACAAACATCTACAGAAACAATGGGTGCCCAAGGAACTTCCTCCAATAAACATTGATTTTTGTGTTAATGATAGGATATATTGCATAGCACCTTCGTCGTTACATGGTTTAGGCTTATTTTCCATGGACGGCATAAAGGTCTATTATAATAGAGCTGCAGAATTGATGGAGTTTGTTGGACCTTGTTACAATTACAAACATTGGATGCAAATTGTTAAATATAAAAAAAGTATGTGTAGATATGCACTGTCAGCAAATTATATACAACAGAAAGATAATGATCAAAGTAAATGAGTGGCTGTATACATTGATGGTCAGCCAAAAGAAACATGGAATATTGCAGGTTTTATAAATAGTACGCGACCTGGGTCAACTAATAAACATCCCAATTGCATATTTGAGGCGAACGAGGGAAATCGTGTATTTGTATGTGCGATAAAATCAATAAGTGCAAACAAAGAGATTCTAATCGATTACAGTTTGAATCATATAGATACAAACAAAGTTAATATCATGGGGGTGGTACGTAGTATATACCATTTAAATTAACCAACCTCCAATTAATGAATCCAATATACCATTTTATTATGAAGTTTTTTTGCTAAGTCTATTGGTTTAATTTCGCTAACGTTTTTTATATTTTTTATTTGTCACGGGCCGACATGGATCCATCATATATCATAGAAAGAGATGTAGCTTGCGACACTTCTACCGAGCAGGTAAACCTCATTACAATTGTACAAATTAGATAGAAGCAAACTGTTACATTTTTATGTTCTTTTTTTTAGTGATTTATACTAATTTTGTAATTGTTAATGATATTCTTGATACAAACGGATGTTCGGGGAAAGGGAAAGGGAGTTGCAGTACCTGAGCACCTTTCTAGGGATGTGGAATCATTAGGGTTAAGCGATAATGACCCTGAAGATCCCACAAACCTTATGAAATTCTTTAAAATGCCTCTTATAAAAATTAGAAAAGAGATTGTTGCTTTGGTAGTCGTGCATCCTATCACTGATGAGATACGAGAGAGGGTGGAATTATTGCTTCGGACAATAGAAAACTTGCAAGTAAGCAGTAATGAAAGCTTTAATTATAACAAAAGTTCAATAATGGTTTATATTTTATTCTCTTTTATGTCATTAACTAAAATATGTACGTATTGTTTTTATAGCAATTTATCTGCCCTCATCAAAGTCGTTCCCATGATCAGGGTGTTGCAGGATCTTCAGGTGATGACAATTTTCTTGTATTATCACTTGCTTGGCTTATCACTCTGAGTACCCAAAACACATCATACTTGATACTGTCAATTTTCAAAATAAAGGTTCATCCTTGTTTACAATTATTGCACTTTTCATATATTTAATGTATTATTCTTTAGGTGCTGTCAATGTTACTATGCAAATGTCGCGGCTGCCTCATCAAAGGTTACCCTCACCTGTATTGCCGATTGTAATGTCGGAAACACATAGCATGCATACATCCTCTAGTGCACATCATATTGGCCTGCCCACTATTGGTAGATCCCTCTTTTGCTCTATCTTGTGTCATGTGTTTATTTCCCTTCAAGCATTCTTTCTTGAATTCTAATGCCATTTCATAGTGGATTCATTTTTTGTAGGAGGAGATGCACATGAGGATGTGCCAGAGGCGAATACTACAAATAACATACCATCTTTTCCTGGATCTTCTTGTATTGCTAGTATGGGAACATTGTAAGCCACATTGGTGGTAAGCAATGAAGAAATGATTCCCTTAAAGATACAAAAGGTTCCAGGTACTTTAAAATTATTATTATATATACTCTAATTGTAATTTACTTTATGATCACTTGTTTTGGACTAATGAACCCATGAATTTTTTGTAGGCAATGATATTTTCTATAAACATCTTAGTGACATTGCATTGTAGATATTTGGGCCCACCATACGTAAAAGGTGGTACATCATATGTGAACTAACCCTAATCCACTTTTAATTTCATATCATTTCTAGAATAGTTTTCCTTTGATCCATTTCTTGAAGTGTGATAAATATAGCTTTAGTTCATTTCTGAATCTAACAGGTTTGTTTTTGCTTTAAAAGGTGGAATGACCAAGAAAAAAGGTTAAAAGATGAATTGACAAACCAAATGGTTGAGTGGTTTGGAAATGACACCTTTGAAAAAACCAAGCTCCTTGAAAAAGCTGGCACATATCTAAAGTATTTGAGGGACCAATACAGGACCCATTTGGAGAGGAACCTAAAGTACAAGCGTCCCCCCATGATTCCAGAGAGGGAATGGAAGGACCTGATTTTGGATGCCAAGGAGAAAATTGAAAGGAAAAAAGGAAATACACCACTAGACGCTAGAAGAAAGTACGTGATACTATTAAGAATGTAATTATGTACTAATTAATTACTCTTTATATTTATATAATCTAACATATTTCAAACTTTTTATAGACTGAGTGACACATCAAAGGCAACCAAGGCAAGGCAAGAAAAACACAGGCAACACAAACTTGACTCTGGTGGTTACATGAAATTTGCTGCACGAATTGTAAGCATCTCATGTAAACAAAATATTGCATCAAAATATTAATAAACTGCAAACGTTTTTTTTTTATCAAACAATGCAAGTAAAATTCATGGTACCAAGCAAAAAAGAAGGTCTCTGAATTCAATAGAGCGCACACAGAAGATGACAAGAGAATTGCCTACTAGCAAGGCTATTCAGTTGTGGCTGATCGACTACAAGAATTGAGTGGGCATACACAATATTCGAGTGCATTTGTCACACAGGTAAATATGCTAAATGGAAGTTGTTTCAAATTGAATACTTTACCAATAATCTAATTGATGTTGAGTTCTAACATAAAGTGACTATACTATTTTTAAATAAGCAAGCAGTGATAACAATATACATGTCATTGGAATGCAGCCTGCTAATTGTGAAACACCACCTGCACATGAAGGTCTGGATGTGCATCCCAGTAGTGGAGATATTCATTGCTATTCAAATTTATTTATTTAGCTATTAATACAATTAAACATCTTAATTTGTAATTAGAGTAGTAATTAATGTAACCTTTTTTGTTAATATCTTAGAGCATGTAGTCGATGGTGAGTAAGTGGAGCATGATCTAGGTACACAACATCAAGAACGTGATGTTCCCCACTCAGGTAAAGAGGACCATTGTTATTGCTTTAAACAAATATAATTGCAATTAGTGTTCAGCTTTAATGTAACCTTTAGTATTTCAACTCCAGATGATCTAGAGGGTGTTCAACATGTTGAGGTTGAGGCTACACAAAATGATGTGGCCCCATCAGGTAAAGAGCACAACAATTATGTTCTCTAAATTAATGAAATACTTGTAACAATAATATTTTCTTTTTTTTGAATTTACCCCATTTCTTTGTTATTGCAGAGGACCCCCCTTCGCTTCAGTGTCCTCGTCCTCAGTATAGGACTAGGCATACATCGAGATCATGAGCAGTTGGCAGAACATTTGCAGAGGGGGGAAATGATGAAGAAACCGATGTTCCACTTAGTCTTTTCATAGCTTCAAAGAAAAAACAAAGAAAGAAATGATTGTAATCTAACTTATTTGATAACGACTGATTTTTATGTGTTAGTGAATGTAATTATGTGCTAATTAAGGGTTATGGATGATATGTGTTAATTAATATTGATGAATGTTGTGTATTAATTAATGTTAATCAATGTTATGTGTTAATTAACGTTATGCGATATTAATGAATGAATTCTATATTTTATTAATGGTAGAATGAATGAATGTTATAAGATGTTAACAAGGAATTTAGAGTGATGTTAGGGAGGGGGGGAGGTGCCAAATGAGCTTCCACCTTCACGTGGTTGGCCCTGTTAAGTAGAGAATATTAAACTATTCTCGAAACCAAATGAAGCTCAACAAGATAACACACTTTTCAATATTTCATTATGTTGCACATTTAATCTTATTGAATAATGTATATTGAATCTTAATTGATGGGTCCAACAGAGCCAACATGAACAACAACACCACAAGTTGCTGGGTATAATGAACTCCCATATTGTCTTGTCTATACATGAACAATATCAGTTGCTTCTAGTGTTGATATCCAAGGTAGGACTGCAAAAGTTATGAATATGCCTCATCCTTGTAAGTTTTTTTATTACTTGTAAGTAATGAATATGCCTCATCCTTGTAAGTTTTTTTATTACTTGTAAGTCATGAATATTGCTCTTTAGTTGATTAAAATTAAATGAAAATCTTTAATGAATACACAAAACTATATGCATATGCAGGTGCAGGTGCACCATGGTTGAGATGGACCAACTCCCTAGTCTCACTCTACGACTAAGCTCATGCCATATCTAAATCAAAGACATCTCAAATACATCATCGATGGAAAGCTGCAAAATGCTATTTTCATACATAAGCAAGACATACACAATTGGGCACAATCACCAAGAGAACGGTAAAAAGTGTGTTTGAGATTGTATCATGGATTCTTTTAAGGATTGTTTCATGGATGCAAAAAATCTCTTCATTAATCCTTGACTCATGATTGTTATAATACTTCTTTAGACTTCTCATGTCATTTGTTGCGCTTCTTCACTATTTTGGACTGAGTTTCAACTATGTATTTGCCTTGACTTATGACTGTACCTAGCTTTGTCCTATCTTTGTAAGCTTCATCTTTGAATTGTGGTTGTAGCTTTGATAATACCTTTTTAATGCTGCACTATTTGTAAGGAGGACAACTCCTAATGCATGTTGCAAATTGTGTTCTAGTGACTAAGACTAACCTTTTTGTACTTGATGTTTTTGACTAGTTGTCATAACCTCTGACTTTGATGCTTGTGCCTTAATAGAGCTAGATGTTTCGTGTATGCATACTTGGTCAAGGACTGCATTATGATTCTATAGGGCTACAAACTAAGATTATTTATTGTATTGAGTTGCACATTTGACATGAGTTGCCCTATGACTGCTATTCCTCTTGAGGTTATAAGGTGTTGTTCTTATCAAGTTTTGACAATGCTGCAACAATAACGTGTTATTTGTTGTTAAGGTTTGAAAAGACCTTTTAGAAACTTATACCCTGCTCTTTTTCACTCAGTAGACTTGATTACTATCATTTTATTTGGTACTAGGTATGACTGCCTACTGGCTTTACTATAGACTGCAATCTCTCTAGACTGTATTTTCTGAGTGTTGTTGTTCTATACTTGACCATCTACTAGGAAAACATAGCTTGAAATGTCCAAAACTATTAATGAATGACTGCACTATCACCAATCTATCTTGAAGATTTGACTACTCTTTAGATTGTGATTATGACTATCATGATATTTCATGAGATTGCTCTATCCCCATATGAAACCCTCTGTTCCCACAAATCAATGCTTTGAACTTGACTGCAACTTTATAGTGATCATTGTCTTTGTATAGTAAGCTTGCTACTTTCTCAACTTTTGATATATTGGAGGCTCCTAGCATGGTTTCTATCTTATAGTCACAATACCTTGCTATAATTTGCATTTCAGATCACTGCTCAATGATCATATGATGTCTTTGTCTTTTGAATTTGACTCTCGAGCTTGCTCTATTTCTTGACCTTTTGAATAATTTTGGGCCACTATTCATTACTTTTATTACCCTATATGTAAAAGACCTTTCTCACTGCTTCTCGTACTTGATCTTTATCTAGTTTGTGTCAATCCTACTATTGCACCTTTTCTATTTATGATTGAGATTTGTTTTGGGATTAAAAACTCTTGATGATTTCACTAAATGACTTTTGCATGACTGTACTTTCTAAGCTATCCTAGGGAACAAAAGAGACCTATGGATTTGCTCACTTCAAGGAAAAAGAAAATCTAGCAAGACAATCAACCCTTTTAAATAATATGTGGAACCCTTATGGTGAGAAAGAAAGCATTGACAAACTTATAGATGTTGTCATAACAAAAAGTTAAAACTATATTATTTTTTATAGATAATCAGATTTCGCCTTTAACCCGACTTTTGCTTGAATCATTATTGTAGGCGTATCTAATGCATGATTTAAACAATAAGATACTAAAAATTTTAAAATAGGGTTCTGAAAACCCTACCTCCAAATGTGGATATCTACTATTATGAATATGACAATTTCTCTCCAGAAGCTTTGATGCTAACTTCTATCATGCCTAAACTTTGCATGTGGTTTGCATGGTGTTGGCATGAGGTTATTTTTAAATGTCCTTATGGATTCTCTTCATATTTTTATGAAACTCCTTCATTGAACAGGCATACCTCTTATTCAAACTTTGAAGTAACCCTTTGACTGTTGCATGCAGTCCTTTTCTTATAAACCTTCCTCGTAGTGACGTGCTAGGACATAAACTGAAGGTGTAGCTTGTGGAACCTATTGAGCATCAAATCTGAATTAAGTAAAATATCTTGATTTGAGAGATTAAATCATAGGAGCCATCTATCTTTGGAAGAAATCATCATTCTCATTGATACCATAATAACCCATAAGTTATCGAACAAGTCTAATAGCATTCTATCGAAATATCCAAAATTCAAATAGTATCAATGAGACCCAGCAATGTCTCATCGATATAAAAAGGGTATCGAAGGAAAGGTAACACCGATGAACTCTAAAAGGGACTCATCGAAAGAAATGATTCCATCGAAAGAGGATATCGAAGAAAGCAGATATAGTTTTCATTGACGGGAAAAGGCTTCCGAGGAAATAATATCATCAGTGCAACATGAAGGAAACTTACCGAAAGAAGCATTCTTATCAAAAGAATGATATCGATCAAACAAAAGGAAGCTACATTGATAAAAGATATCGATAAGGATATGAGTTTCGAGGAGGATAAAAAGCATGTTACCGATATGTGTGGTTTTACCGATGCAACTTTATCGAGGAAGATTACTAATGAGCTCATCGATGAAAGATGATAGTGGAAGCAAATCATCAAAAGAAAGATGGCCTCGATGAAAAAATAGACCCATTCATCGAAGAAGTGTAGTGATGTCGATAGAAAAAATGTTTCGATGGAAGGATAAAGGAAGTTATCGAAGCCCAAGGTTTCTTCGACATGAAACCTGATGGATATCAGATATATATCGATGAGGAAATAGGTTTCGAGGAGGATAAAAGCATGTCTCCGATATACATTGTTTCGCCGATATAACTTTATTGGTGGAAGACGACAAGAGAGGATAAAGAAAGGCTTCGGTGAGACAATAGATCCATTTATTGACGGGGCATAGTGATATTGATGGAAGAGGTATTTCAGTGGAAAAATAAAGGAGGTCACTGAAGCCCAAGGTTTCTTTGACATAAAAACCCGATGGATATCGGATAGGTATCAGTGAGGAGACAGCCACAGTGACCGAATACAGCATTTCGATGAAGGGAGAAAGGATGAAATAATCGTGTTAGGACAGAAAATATACATTCATCTCCTCCCAATGTATAAAGGATGAAATCCTTCTCATAGTTAGGATTTACTAAGTTAGGATCCTAAGCAATGGTTTGCTTCCTATGGGAGAACTCTGCTTCATCTTGTAGGAAGTCCACAAACTGTTGATCAGAATCAAAGACCTGCCAATTTACTTAGTTATCAGGCACTGCGGGTCTTGCCACAAGTTTGATCTATTGTTCTTTCTCAGTTGCAACATGATATGGAATGTCATGTTGGGCACCAATTGCTGTTAATCGGTCAACATGTTTAACTGATTTCTAGGGACACTAGAAATATTGAAGGCTTAAAATCCCTCAATTAGGTTACATGCTCTATGCTTGTAGGACTTAAGAAGGTTTTTCTTAGTGGTTCTCTGAGCTCTAATATGATTTAAAACCAACTCATTATCTCCATGCACCTTTAAGGATTTTATCCCTCTCTTTTGTGTCATTTGGAGACCCAAAATCAGGGCTTCATACTCAGCTACATTGTTAGTGCAACTGAACTAAAGTCTGAAAGAAAAGCAATATTTCTCCCCCTTGGGGGAGGTCAGCAATAAACCAGCCCCTGCACCATTCTTGTTCCTTCAACCATCAAATAACATGTCCCATATCCCCTATATATCATTGTCTTCCTTTGAAATATTAGGAATGGGGGTGTCTTGCTCATGTATACAATATGTGCCCAGGCCGGTATTATTGACCTTGTCAATGAGATCAAATTGAAATGCATTTTCCCACTCATCAAGTAGGCAATCAGGAACCTCATCCAACTGAGTTGCATGCTCTCTTACTAAAATTTATTCTTTCTCCTCATTGAGAGTATAATTCATGTCGATGGGACTTGGGGTATAGGGTTCTATATGATCATTGGCAATAGGTTCAGCCCTAATAGTTACTTTGGTACCATATCTTGTCCTAAACAACATGTGTTACCAGTCAAAAAATAAGTAGACACCTATCTTGGTAGTGAAATATCTAGACAAACAAATAGAAAAATAAGTAGGGAGGTCAATCACTGAGATGTCTTGCGACACACTACAACAACAATCTTGAACTCATCTGCTATATCTCCATTCTAGGAACTGATGCCATTCTAAGATAGGGGGAAGTCAGATGAAGACACTAAATCTGCTATAAAAAGCATTAGTTGAAGGAACAACTAGTGAGTAGGTATACCCGCCTAGGTCCTGCAGAGCCTAAAGTGAGAGAGTTAGTAACCAAATAGGTTCACTCTATAAGTTGGCCAAGTCAATTGGAGGGTTTGATCATAGGAGTTGGCATTTCCTTAGAACCTATCCAATCTATTGATTTGAGACCCAACAAAACCCTAGAATAACTTCTAAAAACTGGCTATAAATGGTTCTTTTCATTTGAAATAGAATGCAAACCCTAAAATCACATGAAAGCTTATACTTTTAGCTTTTTATTTCCCTCCAAGCTATGCATGAAATTGATTTTATTGATGATCACGTGGAAGGAGGCCTTTAGAAAACTTTTGTAAATAAATAAAGAATTTTATTTGTCTTTACATCTTTTGAATTAAAATGTGTTTTCAAGTGAATTATTTTCCCTCCAAACCTTGCATTGTGAAATCTCATCCTTTTAAATAAGCTCAACCTTATAGACACCTTCAAGGTATTTAATAAATCCTTTCTCTAAACTTTCCTAAATTCATGATAAGACATGAGGTATTTAATAATTCTATTTTTTAATCTCTTGAAGTCAAAAAATTGGTAACAAAGTCACGCCTTCAAACCTTAATTTTTAGATAGTTAAATGTCCATTTTGCATTTCTAAAAAAATTGGAGGTCTTATAATATTCCACGTGATGGCTTCATGTTGACCAATTTACCCCTCACAACTACTGGTCCCTCTCCCTAATAGGGTATTTGCATGAAAACCCAAGTCCAGCTATGTCAAACCCAAGTTTGACTCCTTCAAACTCAAGTTAATCATTGGTCACATGTAGAACATGCATTTGAAGACTTGAATGACCTTCCCTCCAAAGTATTTTCTTTTGGAAAAAACTTTTGCTTTCATGAAGTCACATGAATGTGTTTCTTTTCTAAAGTTTTTAAAATATAATCATAAGAATATAGCCCTTCTTTTCATTTATAAGGTACATTTGAAACCTTTTGGAGCCTTTTAATGAGATTTCCAAAACAACAAGGACCTAGGACCTTAGAAAAGATTGGAATAAGTTTCAAGATATTAAAATTTAGACTCAAAGCATGAAGATGCTAACAACAAAAAAACCCCTATTAAATGAAATTGACATATAAATGAAAATTGGATAACAAAAATAAATAGGGATATAACATTAGGTATTATAATAATATAATATGTGAAAACAACCAATAATAAAATCAAACCAAATGATATATAGGATTTGGTCATATATGTATATGTAGATATATAGATATATACATAATATGTATATGTATATGATGCTCTGTAAAAAGAAGGATAGTTAGAAAAACCTATTTGATTGCTACACACACAAAGAGAAGCACAAGAAACAAATCTTAGTCATTAGGGTTAGCAAATCAAAGATTAAACACTATCCTAATCAAGCATATGAAGAAAGACACTACACAACAAATAAAAAGCTTAATGAATCTAAGAAAAGATTAACTCTGTGGTCTAACTACTAGAGATAGCAAGAAAATCTCCAACCAAAGTAGGGGAGACAAAACCAACAATCTCTGCTTAGGGAGGAGCTATAGACCCCAAATCTGAAGAAAGAAACAGAGCTAAAGTAAGTGAATTGGATAACAACAAGAATGTAAAGTGCACCCTTGATTTGCTAACCAAAATGCTCAAAATTAAATGAAAATCTTGAATGAATACACAAAACTATATACATATGCAGGCAGACCATGATTGAGATGGTCCAACTCCCTAGTCTCACTCTATGACTAAGCTCATGCCATATCTAAATCAAAGACATCTCAAATACATCATTGGTGGAAAGCTACAAAATGTCATTTTCATACATAAGCAAGACATACACAATTGGGCACAATCACCAAGAGAACGGTAAAAAGTGTGTTTGAGATCATTGTCCTAATTGTGGTGTGGTCACGAAGAGGTTGACAAATTTACGGTGATCTCTTCGTGACCACACCACAATTAGGCCAATGATCTCAAACACACTTTTTACTGTTCTCTTGGTGACTGTGCCCAATTGTGTATGTCTTGCTTATGTATGAAAATGGCATTTTGCAGCTTTCCACCGACGATGTATTTGAGATGTCTTTGATTTAGATATTGCATGAGCTTAATCATAGAGAGAGACTAGGGAGTTGGACCATCTCAACAATGGTGCGCCTGATCATATTAGCTTGAAACCATGCGCCTCATATTAGCCTAAAACCTATGCCCGTACTGGTAGGTGGTGGGGATAGAATATCATTCGCTGTACATATCAATGACTGGATAATAATTATTTTTTTTGATAAAAATTATCATCGTTGGAATTACGATGAATACCAAGCTTTCGATCGATGATGTAATCGGCGGACATACAGCCTTCTCGTCGGCGAAATGTTTTGGAGTCGTCGCATTTCCGACTCAAACCACATAAACATCTGACGAGGATGTTGTACGTGCAATGACACTTCATAGTCGAACAGTCATCAATGTCTCCAAATGGACCAACGACACAAGCATCGAATAAACAACATCACCGTCGGTGCGAAGTTCCAAATCGTCGTCGGCTTTCCGATGAAATCTACTGATTCTGACGACTTCTTTGACCGTCAGCAGAGTCCATTGGATTGTTGTATTTCCGACGGGAATGGCATTGTTTACCAATCCAATGCCTACTTTTCGATGGTTGATTTTGTTGGCACTCCGACAAAAATTAGTTGCAAATCCGACAAACGGTCGTCACAAATCAGCTCCGAATGTACTAGTGTACTATGATAATTTAACAAAGAGAGGCTAAATGTTTAGTAATTTAGGCTATAATGCAGATGGATAAAAACTTGAAGATTATGAAAATGAGGAATGAGAGCTCTATTTATAGAGAAAATAGGGCAATGGATGGTCAAGATTGGATAATCTTAACAAGGGCCAGGATTGAAAGTTAATCAATCCATGTTTACAATTCTCACCAATGAAATGGTGACAATTGTCAACAAGAGGTTGCTTGAGACGATATGTAAGAAGCATTAAATGGTTCATAAGACATGAAGGTTACCTTAGGAGGTAAGGGTTAAGGTTAGGTCAGGGTCATCCATTGGATAAAGCTTTTACCCAAGGGGTAAACTCTTGTGCAAGGATTAAAGGGATAACCAAGGTTAAATCCATGAATACTTGATGAGACCCTTGGGTTAGATGAGGGTTAAGTTAGAGGAAAGTCTCTAACTATGCAAGAAGGTTGAGTTAACCATTAATGGTTAGGAAGACTTTGAGGGTTAACTTGTTGAGGACATAAAGCCTTTAATGCATTTCAAAGACTTTGGAGGCTTTGAGAAGTGACTTCTCTTTTCTTAGGAATGTGACAATAATTAGGAGATGAAATAGGTTAAATTGGAAGTGATTAGAAGAATCTAGAAGGGGTTTAGGAGACAAGTGGGATATGTAGGAAAATGCAAGTGGATGGAGGAGGATTTTTATTAAAATAAAATTACTTTATTTCAACTAAAATAGATGCAACTTGCATAAATACAAGTGGGGGATTTAATAAATAAATTAGATTTATTTATTTACAAGGATCAATTTAATTAAATGTAAATTTAATTAAAAAGGGGAGAAAGGGGAATTAATTAAATAAAGTGATTTATTTAATTAAAGGCTAGAAAAGGTTTAGGTGAACTTAATTAAATAAGTTGAGTAATTCATTTAATCAAATAGATGAATGTGAAGAAATTAATTAAATAGAATTTAATTAATAGGAGGAATGGGGTTAAAATAAATATTAAATATTTATTTAGGAAAGTGGTCAAATTTATACGTCTACAGTAGTGTCTAGAGTCGGATTTGATCACTATCCCATAAGTTTTGTAGCTCTCTAAAAGTTGTCTAGAGTCGGATCTGATCACTATTCCATTTTAGATTTTAAAAGATGTGGCTTTCTCACTCAATCTTGCAAAGTTGCACAAAGAATTGGTGGGATGTTGAGATTGATGGGACTGCGATGTTTCACATTGCTAAAAACCTCAGAATTGTTAAGGAAAAAGTCAGAAAGTGGAACAGGGAAATCTTTGATGAAATCGGCTCTCCAGTCTGAGTTGAGCCTTATCCAGGAGAAAATTCAAAGAGAAGTATATGTAGGGGAAAATTTTATAAGGAAAGTGACATTCTGTCAAGATATCACAATGTTATTTCAAGAGAGGAGTTGTTTTGGAAGCAACATTCTAGATCTCTTTGGTTACATGCTGGAGATAAAAATACTAGATTCTTTCATATCACTACTTTGAATCATAGAGCCGCTAATAGAATTGACCATATTCTTAAAGATGGGATTAAACTTTCAAGCGTGAGGAAGATAGTAAATCTATTGTGGAGTTTTTTTCTAACCTGTTAAAGGCCGATCCTTTGCTAGATCTGGAGTCTCAGAATAGTTTTGTTGATTCCATCTCGAATATTTTGACTGTTGATCAAAAAAAAATGTTGGTTGCTATTCCTTCTAATGAAGAGATAAAAAATGTTGTTTTTTCCTTTGATGGTAACAAGGCTTTTGGACTGGATGACTTCCCCATGTTCTTCTTCTAGAGCTTTTGGGATATTGTGAAGGCTAATGTGTCTAGTGTTGTTAACGAAATTTTTGGGGCTCAGTCTATGCTTAAGGAACTTAATGCTACCTTTATTGATCTTATTCCAAAAAAGCAGGGAGCCAATTCTCTGGATGTTTTTCTCCCTATCAGCTTGTGTAACTCTTTCTATAAAATCATATCTAAGGTGTTGACGACCATACTTCTGGGGATTCTACCTCTTTTGATTTCTCCTCAACAAATGGGTTTGTGCTTGGGAGACAGATATTGGACTTCATCATTACCATCCATGAGAATATTCACTCCTTGGTTGTCTCTAAATATCAAGGTTTTCTGTTGAAACTTGATATTGCTAAGGCTTATGATAGGGTCGATTGGGCATTCCTTAAGAAAATTATTCCTGCTTTTGGCTTCTCTGACAGGGTCATCAGTCTCATTTGGAAGCTAATTTCTACCGCTTCCATGGTTGTTATTGTTAATGGGCCACCCTCCCATTTTTTCAATACTTTTCATGGCTAAAAAAAGGAGACCTTATTTCTCCTATCCTATTTACTATCATGGCGGAGAGCTTGGGAAGATTTATTCAAAAACTGGTTGGTAATGGTTCCTTAAAAGGCTTGAAACCTTCTTCTACTGCTTTGATTTGTTCTCATTAAAAATTTGTTGATGATACTATCTTGATGGGGAACTCGATTGTCGACGAGACTAGATTTATTAAGTCTACCCTAAGTCTTTATGAATGGGCTTCAAGTTAGCTGGTAAATAGAGCCAAAAGCTCCATATTCTTTGTCAGCACCCTAGAGGCTAGACAAAATAAGATAGTTTATATCCTTGGCTACATGGTTGGAATGTTCCCTTCAACCTATTTGGGATTACGTTTGGGGGCCAAGCCTCCTGATTCTTTCTGGCTCTCTCTTATTGATATATTTAATAGGTAGTTGGCAGGTTGGAAAGGTGCCTTGCTGAGGCAGGCTGGGAAAGTCCAACTTTTAAAGTCTACTCTTCAAAACTTGTTGATGTATGCTCTGAGCTTATTCAACATCCCCGCTAAGTTTGCTGATATTATTGACAAAAATAAAAAATGTTTCTTGTGGTCTAAGGTAGAGGAGTGGAAAATAGTCCCTTTGGTGGCTTGGGAGAGTGTGTGTAAACCCAGGAGATTTGGAGGTTTGGGGCTCGGGAGTATCAAATATTTTAATTCTGCTCTCCTTAATAAGCAAGTCTGGAGGACCTTGAGATGTAGCCGTGAATGGAACACCCTATGGCATAATAAGTACCTTCATGATTTTTAAAACTTTCAGGTGTTCATCATTTCGTTACATCTCCCTATCGGATCTCATCTTTGGAACAATATCATCAAGGTGAGGGATGTTTCTCTTTTGGGGTCTTGTTGGAAGCTAGGAAATGACAGAAGTATTTTGTTCTGGGATGACTATTGGATTGGTAAGTTCCCACTGGCTTCTGATCCTAGTTTTGGCATTTCAAAGAAGATTGTATTGCTCCTTTTGGCTTCAAAGTGATAGATTATTAGGTTGATGGGTGGTGGGTTAATTTATCCTTGGTTAATCTCACCCTTGGGCCCCTACAATCCTCTTTGAACTCCTTTTCTTTGGAGAATGTGAAATCTGAGGATATGATGGTGTGGAGGCGCTCTTATTTTGGTAATTTTTCTATTGCTTTGGTGACTTGGTTATCTGATAATTCTCCTCCTCCCCCTTGGTGGACTAAAGTCTGGATTAAATATTTGATTCAGAAGATCAACATTTTCTCCTGGCTCCTCGTCTTGAACAAGATCCTTACTATGGATAATCTCTATAAGAGAGGGTTTTCTATTCCCAATAGATGTTATCTCTGCAGAAAGGATGCTGAATTTGTTGATCATCTTTTCTTGCACTGCCCCTTTTCTACTGATGTTTGGAGTCATGTGCTTCAAAGATGGAACCTATGCTGGATCTTTCTTGATTCGATTAACCTTTTTTTCCAATGGAAGGTGCCAAATAAGAACCACATCTTAAAAATTGTATGGTCTTTTGTTTTCCCTTATGTTGTGTGGGGTATATGGAAGGAGCATAACAACTGCATTTTTAGGGAGGCCTACCTTCAGCCTGATATTGTTTTTTAGAAAAACTAATCGAGCTATTAATGATAGCCTATCTATTTGGAACCCAAGACCTAGCTTCCATAACAAATTGGTTTGTAATGACTATGAGCTCAGGGTTTCCAAGGCTTGGGAGGTGCAGATTGATATTTCTTTGGCTCTAAAGAATAATCCCAAGAGTATGTTCATCCAAGCTTGGAGAAAGCCCCCACAAAGCTGGTTCAAAATCAAATTTGATGGGACGGCCGAGGGTAACCCTGGCCCAGTTGGTTGTGGAGAAGTGTTCAGAGATTATAATGGTATGTTAATTTCAGTGGTGGTGCTCACCTTGGGAACTCAGTCTAACCACCTTGTTGAAGCCATTGGGGCCTTCCAAGGTCTTAATCTTGCTAGGCGACATAACTTCAAACATGTTTTGAATGAGGGTGATTCTAGAAACATTATTCATTATCTCAAATTTATTTCTAGGTCATCTTGGAATTGGGAAGATTGGATAAACAAATCTAGGGAAATCATTATTTTTTTTGAAAATTGTATTATCTCTCATATTTATAGGGAGTCCAATGTTGTTTCTGACTACCTTGCTAACAAAGGGGTCAGTAGTGCTATCAAAGTGGCGTGGACCAATGAAGATAGGGTGGATACTGAGCTCTACATTCTTATCCTTCATGACAAAATTTGAGGCAGTAAGGACAATGAGTAATACTGCTTTTATTACTAGTAGTGATTCTAGAAAGATCATCCTCTTTCTCCTTTTGGCATGTTTTGGCTATGAACAATGTAATTGTTGCACCATTATTTCACATGTTATGTGGGTTGATATCTATTTTGTTCATACCTCTATGTCTAGAGTGATTGATGTGATTTCTCTGAGCATTATGGGGGGAACTAGGAAGCGGGTTGAGCCTCTGAGTTGTGAGAAACTAAAGAATAACCATAAAATATAGAGGCTTCTCATGAAAGGGGGTGTTACTCCCTTCATTGAGAAAGTGTTGGGAGTTAACAAGGATGTTACTGCTTATTTTGATAAGCATTGGAAGGATGGAACCATTACTCTACATGGGCGCAAGGTTACGATGGATGAGAATTTGACTGTTGAAGTTATGGGTTTTTCCTCTAACAGAATGAAATACTACAGAGATATGAATTACATGGAGACTGTGGTGCAAAATATTCCAAAATGTGAGAAGGAAAGGGGGAAATTGGTGAAGACTGCCAACTTTTATGACATCAGTGTTCTCAAGGACGTCTGGGCCAAACTCTTGAAGGTACTCATGGATTACTTTAATCTTGATGGGCATTTTACTAGCGTTTATGGCCACCATTTTGTTCTGTTAAACCATTTCCGCCATAATGTTAGGTTTTATTTTCTTTTTTTATTGTTTTCTTCTATTTGGGCTTGCTTTAGAGCTTATTGGAATAATATGACCAAGAACCCTATCCTTCATGAAGGGTTGCTTGTGTTTATTGATAATCATTTTTAGGCCCTTCTTGCCCCTATTTTTTATATCCCCACTTATTTGGATTATAATACTAGTGTTGGGGATTCTAGGGATGAGGAATCCAGTTCAAATTCAAAGGATGATAATTTCTCTCCTCCTAAAAAAGTTAAAATTGAAAATACTCCTAAAGCTAAACCTATTGTGGGCAAGGGTAAGAAGGGTTTGAAGCATGCTGTTATCTCCTCCTCTTCTACCTCTGTTGGTAATGAGGACTCTAATTCTGGTGACCATAGGGAGAATTCTGGGGACAATGTGATCAACAAGAGAATTAGCCTAAAGCCTGGGAGTCAGAATTTTGAAATCCCCCCCTTGTCTCTTCATAAGGAGACAATTAATACCACTAGGGTTGTAGTTCAAAAGGACCTTCATGCCAAGAGTGTTGAGCTTAATGATAAAAGGCACGACTATGAGGATAACCTGGGTATGGCAAGAGACCATGCCATTGATACTTTCCGTCTTTTAAAATGGTTTTTTCATGAAATAAAAGAGGTTAAACTCAACCAGAGGGCTTTGAGTAGTAAGCTAGGAGATTTTCCCACTTGTACTTTTCAAGATAGACAAAGTGGTGATGGTTAATGGACTGGGGATGAGAAAAAACCTATTGTGGAATGTATCAGTAGAGCTATTGAAGGTATTGATCATATGAAGAAAGGTTTTGAAGATAAATTCACCCATGTTGAGGACAATTACAAGAAAATTCAGGCCACCCTCATGACCATTATGTCCAATAGTCATAGAATTGTCAAGCAGATGACTGATGCTATGAATATCATGGTGAATAATCTTGGCAGTGTTCGACAGGACAAGATGCTAATAAATTTGGATGATGATAAAGACATGACTCAAGGGGATTTTGGCCCTTGTAAGAAAGCTAGGGGGATTTGAAAAAGAAAGTTGCTACCCAAAGTGTGGACTACAAGGAGTTGAGGTCTATTGCTGACAATATGAGTCTTTTGGAGGCTGAGGTTGTTGAGACCCTTAAGAGCCTCATGTTCCCTTGCATGGTATTTTGACTTGTATCTTAGACAACTACTTTAGGCATTGGAGCTTGGGCTAGTGTTGAGGGTGAGGTAGCTTCCACCACTATCCTCTTCAACCTTGCGTATTGTAACATAGTCTCACCATTTGTTTGGTTTACACCACAAAATTATACTTCTTTCCAATTGACATAAGTAGAATCACCTTGTATATGATCTTGATTGCTAACACTTGGCTGATTTAGATCATATTGCTCACCAGAAGCTGTTGGCTCATTCTGCACTACTAGAGATTGGACAAACTCTCCACTTTGGCATGCACTTTGGTTGTGTGGCTGATTGCATGGTTGACACCAATCTTGCTCTTGAGAAAGATTGTTTTGCATTGGAATTATATCCTTTGAGTTACTTGTAGTTGTGGGGTTCACACTATTCAAGGGCTCGACATTGCTCCATGGGTTTTTCCCTTGAAAAGGTGGCCTATTCTACTGATAATTATGATTTTGTGGTTGATAAGGCTTGTTATGTTGAGCATGTTACCTCTTTAGTGTCACCAACGCATTTCAAAAGTTTTGCAATAGAGTCTCGACCTCATGGAGCTCATTTGAGGCAGAAGTGGATGCGGATGGATGGCTTGTGGATGCCATGGGGATAGGAGCCATGCTAGGAATTTTAACAGGAGCTTCTAGGAATAGAGACAGTGTTGGCCTTGGAGCTATCTTTCCATCCTATATCATACAAATTTTTGCACTTATGGCTATGCCATATGCATCTGGTAGATAGGTTCCACCCATTGATTGTATCATGATAGCTACATCACTATTGAGAGCTCTTAAATAATACAGGAAGGCATGATTGGGAGATGGATTCTATTCATGTCTTTTGCAATTTTAAATTGAAGTCTCCCATGAACTCACGAGGTTCCTTATTGATAGTGGTGAACTGCTTCACAAGTGATAGGTGATCACTTTTGTCTTTGAAATGGTTGCACCATTTCTCCCCTAATTCATCCCAATTGTGAATGGAATTAGGTGACAACCCTCTATACCACTGCAAGGATTTTCCTTTCAAGGATGTGGCTAAGAGCCAGATATTAACATCATCCTTGATGGCATTATGGACAAATAAAATGTTTGCAATATCTTTAATGTGCTCTATAGGAGTAGTAGTCATTTCACCAATTAAATATGGTACTCTTTAACACACACATTGGTATATTGCTCCATTGGGTCAAAATAAGAGGACTCCCCCCATTGAAGGTAACAAAAACCTAATTTCTGGCAATGTGAAACAATGGTCTATTGATATGAGTGGCAGGATCCCTAAACCGTAATGGTCTTGTAAGTGGAGGGGTAGAATGTGACCTGGGTGATGAAGTGCTTACAAATCTTACAATTTTGACAACCCTAACTAGTGACAATGAAGGTCTACCTCTCCACCTTCTAGAACTTGAAAATGAGAGTTTTGAAAATTGGAAACTTCCTCTAGAAGATACCCTTATAAGAATTCTTGGCATGAAATCAGCAATAGCTCATGGCCAAGAGACTAAACCTGTGAGTAGAGTCACCAAGTGATTGAAAGTGTTAGGATAACTGGTGGACAACTGAGAGGGGGGGGGTGAACTGGTTGTCAATAGGTTATAAAACTTTAAGCTCACAAAACCTTCTACCGGAATGCATAAACCAAATACCAAAATAACAAATGTAATAGTTACGAATAAACATAAATCACAGAACAATTAACCAACCATCCATAACACATAACACCAAGATTTGTAAGTGGAAAACCCAGTAAAGGGAAAAACCATGGTGGGAAGCCTACCCACAGTCAGATAATACATCCGTAGTAAGTATGTGATTACAAAAAGAGGATCCTACACACGCAGGAAGACACACTTCTTATCACAAAAGGAGCCTGACTTACTATAAAGAAATCCAGACTACAATCCAAAAAAGATGAGTGAACTGCAAGAATATAATCTCCTATGCTTGAGTACAATAAAGGTTAAGCTGAATACCGAAGGTCTTAAATCTCTTTCACAAACCCAATCTGATCACCTATGATCAACCAAAACCTCTTCATATGATTACAACATTATTCGAATACAAATAATTTCATATCCCATAAACCCACATACCATACCATGATCTACAAAGAGATCTTACATAATATTTATACCAACCTGTGACCTAAACACTTAGGTCGGCCACCTAAAAGATAATATAATAGACACATTACATAATCTCGCAAACCAATGATAAACCAAGTTGGCCTAAGACTAAAACAACATAAACCAAACAATAAATCCAACCGGTGACGCATTGGGAGAATTAACCAACATGTTAAATAAACTAGTTTGTAACCTAACAAAATAACCACCGGACCTATAATAGGTTTCCATAAGCCAAATGAAACACCACAAACAACTAGAACACAAACAAGATAACCATCAACATCCTGATAACCTTCTAGAAGCCGCACCGACACCACTTATCGGATTCATCAAAAGATTTTCATCAAAGTGTTGTCGGTAAAACCCTCACTAGTAACCAAAAGGATTACTAGAACAAATGATAGCATCCAGATCATCAAATCCTGAACCAACTGAATGTGATACGCATTAGGAACACATGAATAACCAATCCAATCCAATACCACAAGCCTGACCAAATTAGAGAATACCAAAGATGGTCTCCAGATCAATATCTTAATCCAACCACTCTACCGAAAGTCAGTAGATAGCAAAACAACTAGTGTTGACATGAATGACAAAACATCAATGTAACACATAATCAATTCCTCCAAATTACCAACAATCTCCCCCTTTGGTATTGATGGAAACACTAGATGTGAAAAACATCCAAGTGCCAAGAAACTGCCAAACAAGTCTCCCCCAATGTAAGACATCCAACAAACTCTCCAAGATGATATGTCAATGAAGTTCTGAACCAAAAACCAAACTCCCCTTGAGAATGATATCACTTTAAAGCTCTTTTTTTCACATATATATCTCCCCCTTTGATATCAATGCTAGAAATCTGACATAAACATCAAAGAAAAATCATAAAACCTCCAAACCACATAGCTGACTACTCCCCCTGAGTAGTAGCATCAACACATCAATCTAGAATGAATGATAACACTGATAATTGCATACCGAACTGATGCCAATCAAGATCACTCAAGTCTCTACCAGATGGGTAGAAACTCCCAATTTGTCTCTGAAGTACTCAAATGATTCCTTAGGAAATGGTTTAGTGAAAATATCTGCAATATGCTCTTTAGTGTTCACATAAACCAATCTGACTTCATTTGGTTCCACCTTCTCCTTCAAAAAATTATACTTGATAGAAATATGCTTAGTCTTAGAATGAAATACTGGATTCTTTGATATATCAATAGCAGCAGAGTTATCACAATGAATAACTACTGGTTCATTGTAATCAACCTTTATATTCTTCAACATTTGTTTCATCCATAAAAATTGTGTACAGTTAGTAGTAACAACAAAATACTCAGCTTCAGCAGTAGATAAAGAAGTACATGATTGCTTCTTGTTGATCCATGAAAAAAGTTTCTTTCCAAGAAAGAAAGCTCCACCGGATGTGCTCTTTTGATCATCAATATCTCCAGCACAATCAACATATGTATAAGCACATAGTGTAAAGTCGTCATCTTCAGGATACCACAAACCATACTAAGTTGTTCCTTGCAAATACCTGAAAATCCTTTTCACCACACACTAATGATTCTCTCTAGGATGACTCTAATATCTTGATACAATACAAACAACATTCATTATGTTTGGTCTAGTCTAAGTCAGATATAACAAACCTCCAATCATAGATTTATACCTTGTAGGATTTACCGAAGCAAAAGTCTCATCATAATCAATTCCTTCTTTCTGAGAATACCCTCTACATAACAATCTAGCCTTATTCCTCACAACTTGTCCATCCTCATTCAATTTATTCCTAAAAACCCATTTAGTTCCAATAGCATTCTTATTTTTAGGTCAGGGAACTAAAGTCCATGTGTGTTCTTTTCAATTTGATCTAATTCCTCTTTCATATCTTTCATCCAACATTCATCTTTACAAGCTTCAATAACTAATGTCGCTTCAACTTGAGAAATTAAACATACCTCATCAGTTGCCAACCTTCTTCTTATCATCAATCCTTTGTTCTTATCTCCAATGATCTGATCTTCTAAATGATTCAACCTTACATACCGAGGAGTCTTCTGACTTTCTATTTTCCTGCTCTGATCTTTAGTCACTGTTGAATGTTCTGATATTGCCAGTAACTGGTTCAACATTTTGTTCTAGTACAGGTGCTACCAGTTCAGTTATGATCATCTCCACTTTCGATTATCTCTCATAAGTTCTAATTTGACCTTTGTATATCTCATCCACCTTGACATTACCACTTTCCAAAATTCTTTGCAATCTCTTGTTATAACATCTATATGTTTTTCTTTCATTAGAATAACCAAGAAATATCCCTTCATCACATCTAGGATCAAACATTCCAATGGAATGATCTCTTTTGATATAGCATTTACTACCAAAGATTTTGAAATACTTAACTGAAGGTGTATAACCAAACCATAACTCATAATACTCTCCTTTGATATGAACTCTATTGAATGTGTACACCGCCATGCTCACAACTTCTCTCCAATAGATATGAGGTATATTAGCTTCCATCATCATAGTTCTAGCCGCATCCAAGATAGTTTTGTTCTTTCTTTCCACAACACCATTCTGCCGAGGTGTCTGGGGGGCAAACAACTATCTCCTTATTTCAGTCTTCTCACAATAAATGTTAAATTCATCGGATGTGAATTCACCATCCTGATTTGACCTTAAGCATTTAATCCTCAACCCTATCTCTATCTCAACTTTTTCTTTAAAGATCTTAAACTCTTAATTATAGCAAGACCACATAAATCAGTATGAATAAGATCAAGAACATCATTATATTTATCTTGTATACTCTTAAAAGAAGTTTTGACCTTCTTTCCCAATTGACATTCCTTACATACTAGATTATGGGGCTTCACAATCCTAGGTATATCTCTAACAACCTTAGTTGAACTGATCTTCAAAACTATACTTAAACTTAATTAAACCCTAAACTTAACCCTAAATTATAATAATAATTTCGAAAAGCTTATTTCACTTTCTACACTTCTCTTAACTTAAAGAGTCATTGATATTTTTATTTCCTTTTAGTAACATTTTTTTTCAATTATTTATAAGGTTCTTTTTAATAAAGTATACATAAAAATATGACTAACTCCATGATAAAAGAAAGTTTTTTTACATGTAAATCAATTTAAATGATAAAATTAAATTTTATTTTTTTAATTTATAAATAAATAATTTTAGAATAAATGTAATCCAGCAAAAAAAAAAAAGAATAAATGTAAAACTAAAATCTAGATATAAGATATATAAGCAACATTTCTATTCTATTTTTCCTTTTTCCATGTAAATCATTTTAAATTCTAAAATAAACTAAATTTTTTTTTTCAAAATTTTAAATGAATCGTCAATCTTTTAGAATAAATTTAAAACGAAAATCTAATATAAATAGAACCTTTCTATACTTTTCCTAAGTAGCATTTCTATTCCATTTTAAATTTTTTTTGCATGTAAATCATTTCATATTATGAAATTAAAATATATTCTTTTTTTTTTCTATTTTTTAAATGCATCATCAAATTTAAAACTAAACCTAGATATAAATGGAACCTTTTTTTACTTTTGGTAAATAATATTTATATTCTATTTTAGGTTTTTTGATGCTAAAATCGTTTCAATTTTTAAAATTAAAATAAACTGTATTTTTTTTTCTAATTTTAAAATGAACCATCAATCTTTTAAAATAAATATAAAAGTAAAATCTAGATAAAATGGAACCTCTATATATTTTTGTAGATATATAAGCAACATTTTAATTTTATTTTCTCTTTTTAGATGCAGATCATTTTAAATTTTTATTTATTTTTTAAATTGTTGAATAAATTAACAATTAATTTTAAAATAAATTAATTTTACAATTAAATTTTTAGAATAAGATGATGTTTAATCATACTAGTCCAATCATCCTTCCATGTGTAAACATTACATTTTTTTCCTAACAATTGCTTATTACTCAATTTATTCTACTTTCTTGTCATTTAATAACTATGCAAAGTGCCTAAATATTTAGAGTGAACATCTTTGATAAACCTCTATGAAAGCTACTAGATAGAAAGAAAGTTGTTTTGGAAGACATTTAAAAATCTTTATTTGTCTTTCAATATTGGCATGAAACATTTAGCAATAAGGTTAGGGTCTAAGAAATATAGTTAGGACTATGTGAAGTCTGATGTATAAATAAATTAAATAGATTTTTTGTTTTTAAATATAGATATGGAGCACAAACTCTTGTTTCGCATGCTTAACTATGCAATCAAATTGACAATCGAATAAACTATTAATGGATGAAGAAAATTTATAATAAAAGCTTCTTATTAGCCATATATATCCACAAAATGCCTAAATGAATATTATTTTTAGAAGATATGGGATGTTAATATTGTGACCTACTAAAGGGGGGAAAATTTGTACTTTTATAAGATGTGGTTTGGGGTGAGTCACCACAATATTGATTAGTAAATAATAAACTATTTGATCACCAACCTTTCATGTTAAGATAATAAAGTGTACATCCGAATAAATAAAAACATTAATAGTATTAAATTTCAAGAGTCTATTTTTTCTCAAATACCATATAATAATTGTAGTTTTCAAAATATTTATACATGCCCTCAAGTTTTAAATCTGTTCAAAGCTTTGATACGAATCAAATTAAGATTATTTTAAATATAAATTATATAAAATAATTATAGATCCAACATACCGAGGATTAGAAAATGCAAGAAAGTAAAGAAGGTGAAGAGTTGGAGAGCGGACCATAATTCCTTGGGGTGTCCACCATGGTAGGATTAGAGTTTATTCTTTCTACATTAGAACATTAAATTTAATATTTCTACTTCCTTATCATATTTTTTTTTTTTTAGCTTTGATTAAGATTAGGTTCTCAATATTAAAGCTTGGGTTCTCGTTATCAACATCAATTTTATTCTTATCCACCAAAAATTGTTCATTCTTTTTATCTAGATCATTCATTATGGATGATCATAGATGATTATTGAATGTATTATTGATTTTAATTTATTTTCATCTAATCTTTACATCCTTAATGTGATCATGTATTATTAATTGACAAATATTAGATGGAAATGAATTTTTCATAAAGGTGCATTTGTTTATCATGTATATCATTTTCTTTCGTATATGTTTTTTATTCTTTTCCTTCTCTTTTGTATCGATGACTTCACTTTGATTAAATGTTTGTTATGACTATAGTGTATGAACTTGTGATGATGTTTTTATCTATAATTTATTTTTCTTGGCATGTCTTGGTTCATAATATTGACACATTTTATGTCATGTATATTCATAACGACTCTTTATTTTATGATATAGTACTGATGATCACATGAATTGTGATTATTATTCATTTTTTTTTATGGTTAGGGTTCAATTTGGTTTAGGGTTAGGGTTTAATTCATTTTAACATTAGGTTTCAATTTGGGTTAGGATTTGGGTTCAATTTGGTTTAGGGTTAGGATTCACTTTGCTTTAGTCTTTAATTAGGTTTAGGGTTAGAGTTCAATTTAACGTAGGATTATGGCTTAATTTGGTTTAGTGTCCAGTTAAGATTAATTTTAGGGATCAATTTTAGGGATCAATTTGGTTTGGGTGTTAGTGTTAGCATTCATTTAGTTTTAGTGTTATAGTTAGAGTTTAATTAGGTTCACCAATCACCATTAAGGTTCAACATCATTTAATTTTAGGGTTGGGATTCATTTTGATGTAGGGTTGGTGTAAGGTTACAATTTTAAGAATAATTTTGTCATATAGTTTTGCATTGAAAAAAAAGAAGTCAATATTGATTAATTCATTAGTTTTCAATTTTATGATTGTATGTGGTATTTCTCAAACTTGTGACATTATATTTATTATATTGACATAGATCTTCTTCTATGCTTAAGCTAGTTCTCCATTGTACATTTATTTAATTAAATAAATGTATGGTTCCTTTCAATAACATATCTATGCTATTTTTATTTTCTTTCAAAAATATATAAAAAGCCATTAAAAATTATTCAAAGATATGTAATAAAAGATTCTATATGCTGCTTCATTAGAATGGAATTTCATGAGTTAATTGACTTTTCATTTTGTAGTGTCAAAAAAACCATTATTACCTATTATTACTTTGTTATTTTATGTAGTGAGTTTGATTCATTTTATTTTACCCTTTAGTTCCTTCATATCTTATTATTTGTCCATTTTTACTTATTGTTAAATTTTTGTAGTGAGTTGGTTTCATTTGATTTTATTCTTTAGTTCCTTCATATCTTATTATTTGTTGGCATCTTCCTTATAGTTTGGTTAAAGTTTATGACATGTGATATATGATGTATATTAGTCAAATAGAGCCACCTTTTCATGATATATCATGTGACTTGTCTTATTTTTTTATAAAATGATTATGATTATGATGATAGTTTTCTTAAATATTTTTTTTCCTTCAATATCAAATAAAAGAAAGTAATTATTGATATAGCTTCCTCACATCTTCTATTCACCATGTGTTGTTATCTCAAGAGGCTAAACTCAAATTTGATTTTAAGTCATTGCCAATTTTACATATTAGACCCTAACAACAACCCTATCATTATCTGACAACATCTTTTCAATATATAGGGTTATTTGTAGTATTTTTTGTTTTGTGATATGCTATATAGTGATAACATGCATTATGCCAATGCCAAGGAGATAGTTAAGTCCTTTGAGTGGTGTGTTATCTCACATAGTAATAGAGAGACCAATGCCATGGCTGATTGGGCTGCCAACATGGCTGTCTGTGTCGATCAAATGATCGGCTGGAGCGGTGAGCTAGATCTTCCTCATGATGCCCGTTCCATCCTCATTTATGACAGAGTGCATGGAAAAGAGGGAGTGATAAGTGATGATAATAATGTACTTATCAATGAAAGTTTCCATAATGAATCAAAAAGAGCGAGGCTTGAAGGATGAGCTGGTGTTTAATGCAAACAAGACCCTGCACACTTTCTGGGTGTCCATTTATTTTTTGAGGGTTTCTATTCTCTTCACTTTGGCCTTTGTTTTTTCTCTATTCTGCATTGTGAAGGGTGTGATAAATTCAGTAACTGATGCAATGGCAGGTAACAAGAAAAGGATTGAACCGCTTACCTGTGATGAATGGAAGAAGAAACCGAAAGCGTGGGCTATCTTGGAAACTACTAAAATGACGTGATATATGGAGCGAATTCTAGGCAATACCCTACTGTGTCCAGATTATTCAAGAAGAATTGGAAGGCAGGTAGAATCACCATAGGCGGGAGAAAGGTGAAAATTGATGAAGGAATGATTGTTGAAGTTACTGGGATGCCAATAGAGGGCAGAAAATTCTACAAGGATAGAAAGCTCACAGATGTTGCTATTAAGTGATTCCTGAAGAAAGACTGAGAAAGACAAATTGGTGAAATCTAGCAAGACCTACTACTCGCCGAAGGTGATTAAAAAGGTATGGAGATGGGTTCTATTTGTTGTGATGCAATATGTCACTCTTGATAGTAGATACTCTCATGTTTATGGCTATGATTTTGTGCTCTGGAATCACTTCCCCCATAAAGATATGGTGTCAATTCCTTTCTACCTATATAGTTCCTTAAACACTAGTATAAAGTATTTTAGGGCTAACCCGGATAGCAATTCACCCATGCATGAAGGGTTAATGTTTCTTTTATACAACCATGTCAAGGCCACCTATGTTAAGCACTCTATCATTGAGCTATTAGACTCAGAAGAGGAGTCTTAAAAATAAGAGGACAATGAAGATGAGAGGTCTAATACGGAGTTGGAAGAAGATTTTAATAGGGATACCTCCGCTAAAGGAATCGAAAAGGGGAAAGATAAAGACATGGCTTCTGGGTTGGAAAAAAGACTTCCGGCAAAGGGATTAAAGGAAGTAGGAATAAGGTGTAGGAGGAGGACAAATGGTTTGAAGAAGATGATGAGGATGATGATGGTATGGAGATTGAAAGTGAAAATGCTACCCCATCGCCCAAGAAGAAAACCAAGTGTAGTCCTATTATTACTGAAATCAACCTAGAGAAGGAGGATGGTACCTCAAAAAGCCCCTTCTACTCCTTTGTATCCTAATGGATGGACTTGTGCTATTGAGAAAGAGGGGAAGAATGTGGTGGAAGGTGAGACTCTGCCTCTTAAAGACAAAGTCATAGTTGCCGATGTGGAGACCTTGGAGAATAATGTTGTTTTTTCATAATTTAATAATGATAGTAGTGATTCTCCTATTGCCATGCTTCATATTATGAAGAATGGGGTGATGTTGTTTTATACAATTATAGAATGGGTCTACTCGGAGATTGAAAGTTTAGAGACTAAACAGGCGGACTCTTCTAAGAAAGTGGATGCTTTAGAAGCTATCGGGATAGGTAATCTCAGTTCCTTGCCTAATTATCTGAATGAATTAACAAAAGCCATCAGCTATGTGGAGGCTATTACTGGAGCTTATGATTCCCAATTTAAGTTTGTGGAGGCCAAGTTCAATGAGTTGGAAAAGAGGGTTCACAGTCATCAGAATACCCTCAAGAAAATCGAAGAACAAACCCAAAAAATTATGAAAGCCTCAGTTGATAACTTCAGACTGATAATTAGTAAACTGGAACAGATCTAGCTGGAAAAGAACATGATAGAGATTTCTGCTCGGATAAGGTGTTGACCCTTGAAGGTGTCTGTGTGGCTACTGGACATAGTAAAAGAACCCAGATGAGTACGAGGAAGATGGCTCAACAAGCTAAGGAACTAGATTATCTTAAGAGTGTTGTTGCCTCAATGGTCCAACTGGAGAAAGAAACAGTGGATCTTCTTAAGAAATTTTCTTAGTTTTGTTGTTTTGTGCTCTTGGTTGTCCCTTAGGTGTTGTTGTGTTGCCCTTTTGTCACTTTTGGTTCTCTTGCTGGCTTTTTATTTATGCCAGCTATTTTTGTTTGTTGTTATGTTCTATCTAGCTAGACCTTTCATGTTTTATCTATTCTCGAACGTGTTGTAAAGGGTTTCGGGGCCCCTTCAAAACCTTCTTTTCACGTAATCAAAAACATGTATTATGCCAATGTTACAATAACTTATGTACCTATTTATGATTTCATTGTGTTGTATATTACATGAAAATATAGTTTCTCTTTCCAATATATAGGGTTATTTGTAGTATTTTTTGTTTTGTGATATATTATATAGTGATAACATGTATTATGCCAATAGTACAATAACTTATGTACCTATTTATGATTTCATTGTGTTGTATATTACATGATAATACAGTTTCTCTTTCCAAAGTCCAATTCTTACATGTTGAATTAGATTCATGTTTCATTACATGATTCATGTTGCAAGGAGGACTACACTAATAATAATGACTTATATGAGTTACCTTATTTTATAAAAAAAAACAGATCAATTCATGATTATAGTTTTCTTACATGCTATCTTGACTTTTCATTATCACTCATAATGATTTCCCTTCTTTTACCATTAAACTCCATCTCTTATTATTTGAGGTACATGGACATGATGATGTTTTAAGTTTATGAATCTTTCTTATACTCTTTGATTCATGATGATGATGCATCTTACATGTGATATATATTAATCAAGTAGACACAACTTATAATGATAGATTTATATTACTTGAAATAAAGAATTATATACATTAGGATAAGTTAAAAAGTGGATTTATTTAATTTTCCTAGGATAACAAAGAATCTTAAAGTAGAGGTTATCCTATTAAGTTGTTTGATCTTCTTGAAGTCTACATCTATATTCATTTGTACCAGCACTTATTTTATTTTTTTAGTTATAGCAGCATTTTAATTATTATTTTTACAAATTTAATAAAAAATGCAATAATTTTTTTGGAATGGCAATTCCTTAAAACTGGTATGTGTGTCAATGCTTAACATGGATTTTTCACATAGAGATTTTTTCATCATTCATCAATGATAAAGAGAACCAAAGTGAAATCTTCAATAATGAGATTTCCTCTAAATGATGATTAATCCAAAGAAAAGAATTTTAAAAAGTACTTGATTGTTCAAATGCATACTCCCAATTAAAACCATTATATTAAAAAATAATAATTTTATATTATTTACCATTATAGACATAATCTTGTTTCATGAGATGGAGTTTCTATTTTAAAATGGAGTTGGTGCAGAAGAACATGTGGTATTGGTGTAAGTTATTTTCTGCACCATCATACACATGCAAATCCAGTGTATCCAGAGAGTGTTGGATAACACAATGCATTTAGCAAAATACCGTAACATGGTAACCAATATCTTCTTCCAATCACCTTAGATCATACCTGGTAGCGGGCACTGTTGTGAATGATATAGAGAAATACAACATTATCATTCATACTGGTTGATATGGAACAGTTTAAATCACACACATTAAGCTTATATTTATAGACTTAGAAGTGTTAAACACTTAGAATTGACTGATATTTTTTAATTTTAATATGTTGCGTAATATATGTGATCACACTAAGAATACACTTCTACATTTAAAAATGTTAAACACTCAGAATTTACTAATATTCTCTAAACTTAATAAATTTCTTAGTATGTATGATTTAAGACTGGCCATCACCTCCAATCATGTACTATATGAACAGGCTTTGTAGTCCATTTGTTAGCCAACTGTAATCTTTTTCTCAAGATTTTGTTTTTATAAGTCGTTTCTTTCTACTAATTCCCTCTATTTTGCACAGTTTCAGAGAATGCGTATGTGCTTAGGAATGAGATGACAGAGGACAAAGAGACAAAACATTTTTCCAGATCAACAACAATTGAAGAATACAGTTGAGCGACTCTCTAGGTTAATTGAGAGCCCTTTCAACGAGCATGACCAAAATTGTGTTATGAAAATCTGAATGCAAGTTATCAATCTGAGTGTTCTCAATGATACTTTGTGCAGGAAAACGTAAACAATTAGATAGGAACTTATATCCTAATACGAATGGCTGGGCTGACCTCCATAATGTGATTATAAGAAGCCTTTTAGTATGTTTCTAGTTTTTATTGACTGACATTTTTGCATTCATATATGAGTTAATTCTTAAATCAATTTAATTAACTCAATTAATTTACTACATTAATCAATTAAATCACTTAACTCTTTCATTCATTCAATCAACTCACTCATCTTTCCAGTCTTTAATGCCGGTGGTTGGTTATAGATGGAAGGACCTAGTGAATGGCCACCTAGGGGTTCAGAGGACTCTCGACGGGGCACATATTCTTGTCTTCCGGGAGTGTAACTCCTTGGTGGGACCCAGATAATTTCTCCATGGGAGTTGGTGCATATTCTTGCCTCTTGGGAGTGTAACTCCTTGGTGGGATCGGATGCTTTAGCATGGGGTAGTGATTCTTCTGGGAAATATTCGATGGTTGCAAGATACATGAAGTCGGTCCATCAAATTTATGGTGGTGAAGAGGTGTTTTGGTGGAAGCATGTGTGGAATAAATTTTCTTGGCCCAAATGTATTTTCTTCATGTGGCTACTTATCCAAAATCAGAGCCTTACTTGGGACACTTTGTGTAAGCGGGGTTTCTATGGACCTTCTATGTGTGTTCTTTGTTGTAATAGTGAGGAGACTAGATCTCATCTTTTCTTTCAGTGCTCCTTCTCTAGGAAGGTTTGGCATTCTTGGTGGGATTGTTGGAACCGACCCTATTGGCATGTTTCTTCCTTTGTGGAATTTTGGGACCGATGGGATAAGACTCTTGTTTGCACCTTGTTCCTTCAGGTCTCCTAGTCTTTAGGACCCTCTTTTATTCTTTGGCACATCTGGTTGGAGAGGAATCATCGAATTTTTCAGGATGCTAGGTTAGTTGTTCAGCATGTGTGTTGGAAAATTTTTCATTTTCTTCGAGAAACTGTCTTGGCTAAGTGTGATCTTGCTGGAGGCCCAACTCCTGAGGAGATTGATTTATGTAACTGGTTTAATTTCCCTCTTCAGGGGGATGATCATGTTCCTGGTTTGTAGGTAGCTCGGCAGGTTATGAGAAGTAGATGTCACCATCCTTTACGAAAGATTTCTAGAGTGGGTCATTGGAACCCTCCTCCTCAGGGTGTTTTCAAAATTAATACTGATGGGTCTTCTAGGGGTAATCCAGGGCATGTTGGTATTGGAGGTGTGGGACGTGATAGCTATGGGCAAGTCCAATTTCTTTTCTCTATCTACAAAGGAGTTCACACTAATAATTATATGGAGGCTGTTGCTATTTTGGTTGCAATGGAGTGTTGTTGTTCTCTCCACTAGCAAAGGGTTGTCATTGACTCTGATTCCCAGATAGTGGTGTCTTTGTTGAATCAACAAACCTTTGATGATGTTAGTTGGCATATTCATATTATTATTAGGCAGATTCTTTCATTTTCTATCTTCTTTGAGTCAATCACTTTCATTCACATTCTCAGGGAATGGAATGGGTTGGCTGATTGTCTTGCCAAATGGGCATTTGACTTTATGGAGGGATGTTGTATTAGAGATAGGAGTCAACTATCGCTAGAGTTGTCTCATGTGTTGGATCAACTTGTGGATCGCGATAAATCTTTTTAGTCTTTTCTTGGTTGGGTGTTTTGCCTTCTTATGATGTACTTTTCCATCTATTTTGAATAAATTTTTACCCCTCTTATTAGTAATTAACCATATTTAATTCAAATATTTACCTAATTCTAACTCACTCTTCAAAATTAATTAAATAATAACCATTAATTAATTAATAATAATAAAAAAATTTAAATTGCATGGCTACACAATCAATTAATATAGACCATTTATTCATTCTCTCAAAAAATAATAAATTAATCATCTCATCCCATCCATTATTTTCATGTTCAATTTTCAATACCATACTATGCAATTGATAAATGCAAAGCACTCAACTAACCCTCACACTCAGAGGATTTAGTTGCTATCTCATCCCCATGCCCACTCCTAATGATTGCATGTCATGTATTGTGTCAATGCAAAGCTTATACATTGGTGAAGAGTTTATTCATTCAATGTGTATGGATGGATCATGAATGTATGTATTTGCATTACTCATATAAAAGTTTTCTCATGGTCCTACCAAGCACTTGATTGGAACTATATTATATGTTATATGCAAATGGGAAATATGAACTAGGCCCTTATCATTCACAAATTTTACCTAGCAAAACAAATTATAATGGTCATCATCTCATTTTATAAAAACTATCCATTATTACTCAATTTTCTCAAAGAAAAAAATGTTGAAAAATGACAAATCTAGATATTATTGGAAATTTATGACAAATATAAACATTAGATAATAATATTATTTGGTTTATACAAATACTTACAAAATTTTACATTCTGGTAACTTTTGGAAACTACCCAAAATAATACTGTCTATTTATACTATAATATTAAATAATAAACCACAAAATTGCTAAAATGATTTTATTACAATTAACCAACCTTAAATTTCTGACAACTGTTGAGGAAGAAATGAACCAGGGAGGACTGCACATGCTAGATGTCTGAGAGTGCAAAGACTTCATATACAAAGCTGTCGTGGCCAGAATCTCATACATCTCTGTGAGATAACAAAGAGTTAGTTATAAATATATAGATTTTTCGAATTCTTTTGCATTCTGATGATGGATAACCAAGTGTGATCTCAAACGTTCATGATTAAAAAAAATTCACACAACCTAATTCAAAAAATACAAACAATATTCCGACCTTATAAATATATACAGTTGTCTCCATACAAACTGTAAAACCTCAGGGCTCATGAATTGTAGCTATTTCATCAAGGCCATGAATCATTTGCTCCAGTTTGGAGGAGATGAGCATAACAAGTTCCTCCTCTGCACAAGATTTGTTGGCATCCACTTCAAACCTCCATTCTATATTTCCTTCTCCATCACCATCACCAGGATTGTGCACATTAAAAGTTGCTGTGTACCCCTCAATCCCAAAGTTACAGTCAATTACTTGATAAGTGTATGAATAATTGAGAGGATCTATTGCTACCAATTTCTCTTTTGCCCATAATTCTGGACCCCTGCACAGTCTAACACACCTAACTGCATTTATTTCTCCCTCAACATGTTCACATGCAATAAGATGAGCTGCATATTTCTGCACATTTATAAAGTCTGCACTCAGTTTCCAAATGCTATGAGCAGAAGATTTTGTTGATTTTTTAACACAGCCATGCCACTTCTTTTGGTCATCCATGGATTCTGCTTAAACTCACCAGTAAGGAAGCTTTATTGCATAAAATTATAGGGTCTGCATCTGCATTGATTCTTCAGATGTTATCTTATCTTTTATATAAAGTGCGCATTAGAGTAGATTATGATAATAATTTCAAAATGGATCGGTGGATATCAATTATGATATATTATGTGTCAATAGATGAGTTGGATATAATTATTTTGGAGTAGGTGCGCAATACTTTGAAAGTAGGAGTATTTGTAGATAGTAATGAATTTGTTAGTTCCTGCAGACAGGCAGGATACTAACTTGGATGCATTTCATTTGTTCTGCAGACCAATCACATTTAAATATTTTTGGGCTCTTCTTACATTTTCTAATGTTTTACTATTTTAATAGAATTAATAATTAAAATGAAATTATTTTTTGCTTTTATCATTGGCTATTCCGTTAATTTAATTTTATTTTTTTCCCAAAATTATGACTAATTTCACAATAGCGATAATTTTATTGTGGATATGTAATGATTTTGTCGGGCCTACCATTTACATAATGATTTGCGGTCAAATCGCATTTAATTTTCAATACATTTCATTTGGTTTCGTCAGAGGAGATTTATCAGGCAATTTCTCGAATGTTCAGGGGGTTTAAAAATGAATAGAAAAGTAGTAAAAATTAACTATTTTCACAGTTTTAACTTCGGCAAACTCATTTCATTTGCATTTGGCATCATTTACGTTAATTCTGAAAAGAAGCAACAAGGTTTCATATTCCATCGCGCTCAGTGCCTGGATTCAAATGAAAATGTACCCTTTTTCCCCTTGTGCAAAATGGTGATTTTTGGTCATAGAGCAGTGGTTTTTTTCTTAGCTTCTGGGTTGGTTCTATGATCAAGGGTTCGATTTGCGACCAGTGTTTTCAGGTGAGTTGTTCCAGATTTGTTTTAGCCATGTGTTGGTATGTATTGTGTGTTTTTTGCTTCAAATTTAGGCAAGCTGCTATCACTTGTTGCACAATGGAAATGTTGACAAGATAATACATAACCAAATGCAATATTTCCAAAACTTGTTGCGTAATCTTACCTTAGTACTTGCAATTCCCATCAATATTTTCATACAGTTAAAAAGAATTGGCTGCTGTCAGAGCATGGTTGCAGGGCTCACACTTTTATCTCTCGTCAAAGGCTACCTATGCCTAATTGTCTGCCCAGGTTTTAACAAAATGTCTATATTCATTGTTGGTTCTCCATTCATAGCCTTAGCCAAGGCCCACATTTGTTGCATCCAAATTCTCATACATGGGTTGGTAATTTGTTGCAAAATAAAATCTTCAAAATTTGATGAGAAAAGCCTTAACTTATAGTATATTAATTCAAAATATATGCATTTTAAACTCTCAGAAACCATCTATTTCAAAAGCACCCAAAAATGCTTACTTCATCTCTCTGTTGAAAAAACATTGTGCACTTCCAGCTTCCACTGAAAAAGCTATACCTAATACCCAGTCCCACTTTTTATTGAATCGTATTTATTTCTCTGATGATGACATGGAGTCTCTCGCAAAGCTACTTCCTCCATTTCTACTTGGTCACTGTCATGTGCACCACGTTTCTCTTGCTTTCTATGTCATATTTTGCTCACTATGGAAACATTATGTACGTTCAAGATTGGGTAATTTTTATTCTGTTTTGTCATGTGTTTTTCCTTCCTATAAATCCTTTAAATCAAGATATAATTTGTTTTTTAAAATTAGATTCTGCTTCTATAATGCGTTTTAAATGTACAATCTAAACAATCAAAACACAAATTGTGAACTGTCTGAGAAATGGACGGGTACTTATGAGTGCAAAATGTGCAACTCTACACAAAAAGACTGCTATAAAGACTTCGTATATAGCTGCAAACTCTAGAACAGAGTGTCGCCATTCATCAAAGCAAACTCTAGAACAGAGTATTACCACTCATCAAAGCATAACAAAGTCCAGACTGGGTACGTGGGTTGTTAATACATCAAATAATTATGTTCTTGTGGTCTGTAATAATTTCAGCGATATGCACTAAATGGATATGTTGAAAAGGCTTTAGAAACCTTCAAGCGAATGCCATTGGGTGTGGTAAAACTAAATTACAAGGGAGATTTAGTAGAGGTTATGGACGTCCATCAAAGCATAACTTGAAGGGGATATTTCTCAAATGTTGATCTTGAAGCTGCAAAATGTAGATGCACAGACAATGCACATAATTGTTTGACAAAATGTCTTGCTGAAAATTCAACATACAGATTACTCTTCAACTGCAACCATTGTTCAAGCCGTCCCTTTTAAACCTTGAGAAAGATGGTCTAGATTTATAAAATATGGTACTCACATTTGGCTTGATGCATGAATAACAATTAATTTTTGTTCATGTTGGTTGTGATTTAAATGATGTGTGACATATTATACTTTGTATACTTATTGTGTTTTTTAGGGCGATCAACCTAAGGACAACCCCAAACTACTCTTGTTAAAACAACCAACATAATAGGGCTTTGGACAACCCCAAACTACTCTTGTTAAAACAGCCAACATAATAGGGCTTTTTAGCCATGCGGTATGAAGCTTACCAAATGTTGTTCCCACTTAGTGTGCTTAACAATTTACCAAACAAAAAGTGGTGCTGAAACTAGATGTGACTATTAACATGAATGATGTGTCCTCTTCCAACAACACATACTTCTTCTGTGGTGCATATTGAACCTGAGCCCATCCCAACTCTGAGTACATCCACCCCTGCATCTATCAAATTCTTGACCTAGTAAGTAGTTACCACATTTGCAGCTATAACATCAATTCCATGGCAACCCTTCCTCACATAAGCCAACTCATTTCTGAAGTGCTTGTCTTCCAATTTTAAGATCAGGTATCCTATACATGGGATTCAAATTAGTGATTTGAGAAATGCAATTTAACAAAAGGTAAGAGTTTCCTTCAACATTTGCAGCTAAGAAATTCTAATGTAGCACTGCTAAAGTCTTGTTTCATTGAAATGCCAAAAAAAATCGTAATATTCAGATAGAGCCAATAAATGAACAAAAACTCACCAAATTTTGATTTGTAACTACTATTCAACAATTAAATGCATTTGATTATTGGAAGAGCTAAGAAATGGAAATGCTATACCTATGATGTCAAATTTCAAAGTGAGGAATACATGCATCTTTGTCCTCGAACAATTTGGGCACGTTAAAATTCACAGAATGCAAGCACTTATATTTAGCAAACCCTCATTTACCTATACAGGATAAAATGGCTTCCAACTAATTTGGTATTTGTATCCAACATTCAGAGAGTGTAAAATGGCTAATGATGTGATCTTGCACTGCTTATAGTGTGTATCAGTTTCAAATGATTCTGATTGTAAATGACATAGACCAGAACCCAGGTGGAACATAGGTAATACACGAAGGTAGGCAACACAGTTAAGTCTTCTTCATAGCTATGCATCAAGTTTTATGATTTCTTTACAGCTACCACTAGGTAGTCTCGGACAAGTACAGATGCATATGCTGACAAATGGCAGGGAAAAAGTTGCACACGTTATAACTCTTCCTCCATGCGTTCAACGTCGGTACTGGACTGGTAATCATTTATATGAAACCCTATCCACAAGACCTTTTCTGAATATCTAAGTATCAAAGGATTTTCTAAAGGAAATAAATGTTTCCATATGCCAATTAATTAATTAATTATTATTATGATGGAAAGCAATTTTTTATTAAATATTAGTAAGTACTTAAATATATTCTAAAAAATGATCAGTTTTATGACTAATATTCTCAAGAATTATATTTAAAAAATATTTTGATAGTCTATAAATATAATCTAAATAAGTATATGAGTCATCTACATTTATATTATTTCTTAGTCCATAAATGTAAAGCAATTACTCAAGCTTACTATAATATAGATTTGCATCATAGATTTCCGCAATTACTTTTACATTTTTTCTACTATATAACAATCTAATAAATTTATTACTTATACTTATTTCTTAAATTATTATTTTTATTAACATTTGAATTTTGATATATTTGAATTTTGTATTTAATTTATTTATATTAATTTTTTAATTTAAATTTAAATTTTAAATTTATTATAATTAATTATATTTTTTTAATAAAATAAATTTTTTTTTTAACATTTAGATTTCGATATATTTCAATTTTGTTCTCTCTCTCTCTCTCTCTCTCTCTCTCTCTCTCTCTCTCTCTCTCTCTCTCTCTCTCTCTCTCTCTCTCTCTCTCTCTCTCTCTCTCTCTCTATCTCTCTATATATATATATATATATATAACTCTTTCTCTCTATCTCTATTTGTCAATCTCCTTATCTATATCTCTCCACTTTTATGTGCCCCTCTACCTTTAGCAATCTCTCTATCCATTTCTTGCCTACTAATGGCAGGAACTTGACGCTAGTCTTTTTAATGGTATACACGTTTTCGATTACCTTATTATTGTATATTCTATATAGAATTATCCAAATAAACATAAATTCACTTTCAAACAATATCAACTTTTCTATCCTATTTTCCATATCTGCGTTACTTGTCAAAAGCCACCTCTACCTTGCCTTTTCTCTTCTACCTTTCACATTTCTAACTCTCTGTAGGAACATGACACTGTAGGAACATGACACTATGCGTCTCTTGTTTTTTTATAGTATTTGAAATAATTAAAATATATATGATAATCATTATTTCAAAATGAGTGGATGGAGTACCATTCACAATATCCCGCAATAAAAGATCAAAATTTTAAAATGAGATAAACGATATAGAAATTAGGTGTCATTCGATGTAAAATGAAATGATGACCAAATTTCAGTGTATTGTACAATTATAATAAATTATTAGTAGTTATATTTGTCAAAATTATATGATTGTAGTTATTTATTAGTGGGTGTATTTGTCAATTATATTGTTTGCACAATGGAATTGATTAAAATATATATGATAATCATTATTTCAAAATCAGTGGATGGAGTACCATTCACAATATCGTGCAATAAAAGATCAAAATTCTAAAATGAGATAAATGATATAGAAATGAGGTGTCATTTTATGTAAAGTGAAATGATGACCAAATTTTAGTGTATTGTACTATTACAATAAATTATTAGTAACAATATTTGCCAAGCAATTATATATTATTTATTTAAAGTAAATTTTTATTCTCTAAAGATTACATATATATTTTTTAATTAAATAATATATATTTTTTAAAATTACTAACAATTTTATTGATTGAAGAATTACTCTTCTTAGAATAACTTTCACACATTCTTTGAGATAAATTAATAATAATATGAAGCCCAAATTTTGTGGTGGACTCTACCTTTAGAATGAATACATATAAGATTAAATATGAATATAATAATAATTATATAAAAAATAATGCTCATTGAAAATTTCACCTTTCAAGTGATATAATATTCCTAAAATATATTTCACAATCAAAATGATTAAATACAACAATACAACCATAAACTATAAATGTAGCACTCTTTATAAATATAATATTATAATATTTTATTAAAATAAATAAGTTTGACTCAAAAATTATATGATTGATGTTTAATAGAATATTATAACATTTGATACATGATGAAAAATATTTTTCCTTATTAGTTCTTACTTTAGATAGATATTATTGTTATTAGAACTATTTTTTCAATCAGTTATTACATGTGTATCTATTAAGCAAACATATAATATAATATTTTTATGTAAAGTAATTTTTTATTTTTTTAAAGTCTATATGTAATTTTTTTGCTCAAAATATTATTAGTGGCTAAATGATTGCACCTCTTATCATAGCATTCCCTTTGTTCAAGGAAATTAATAACAATTTTAGAGATCAATAACTTTAAAAAGTGTTATTTAGATTTTTCAAAAATCTTATCTTGAAAAAAATCTTAACAGTTCGGATAATATTAATAAAACTAGGGGAGACCCAAACCTTACATAACTACAGCCATGGTGACAAAACCTGGGATTCACGAGGAGTGACAACCCACGGACAAAAACCTATTGCTAACCAAACCCAGCAGAAACAAGCAAACTAATCAACCCAAAAACTAAATAGGAAACTAGAGATGCAACCAAAAAAAACAAACAACAAAAAGAAACACTCTCCCGCCAAAAGCACAAATCAATGGCTTATTGAGTGGGAGAGAACTCCACATCCTTCCTCGCAAATGTCTTTACCCTTATCCAGCACAAAGAGCTTTCTAGAGGAATCTTTGCCAGAAGATATAGCCAGGGAATCCAGAGAAGATTTCACCCTTGAAACCGACGCTTCTAGCCCTGTACTTGAATGAGACTCAAAATGTCTTATTTTCTTTTCCCTCGTCATGGCTATCTCATCTTGAATGTCTTGGAGAGCAGTGACATTCTTATCTGCTATTTCTTTGTGTTGGTCAAGCATATTCTCCATAATCCACCTCATATCCACCTAGCTAGCATAGAGAACCTCCACCATCTCGACCAGGTCATTCACATTGTTTGTTTCCCTATTTTTCTCCTTGAGCTCCTTAACCAAATTATCCATTGCTTCCCATTTCTCAATAATCCATGCCAATTTTCCTGCCTCCATCCAAGACATCTTCTCTTGCTCATCGTTCGCCCAACTAGAGGCTCTAGACTCTGCCTCAACAATCGTTTTGAGTTTATTAATCTTCTTCTTCACCACCTCAAATTGGATATAAAGCCAATGAAGAACCAGTTCATGCTTATTAAACCCTTCACATAGTTTGTTAACCTTTGTCATAAAGAGGGTAAATTTATTTTTAAACAAGGCACTATGGGGGGAGAAATTAGGCGTAACTTAGGGGGAATGGGGAGATGGAGGGTTCACCTCTTTTCTCACAAAATTACCTAGTTCCCAACCAAACCCAGTTGATAACGAGAAGGTCATACCCTCATAAATGCTCTTTGACAATAATCGCTTTTTGAGCTGAGATTTCACCCATAGGGGGCCCAACAGGGTCTTAAATTTAGCATTTCTAGAGGGATTAACCATAGTAGCCACCTTGTGGTTTATTAGAAACAATAACAATAGCTTGATTTATAGGAAGCTCAACACACAACCCTTGACTTGAATCAAAGATAGGGGAAACATTAGGGCTAATGGAAGGGACTAAATCTTGGTGGAACTTACAGAGACATGAGAATAACCCCTGATGCAGGGAAACGGAGCCCTTTGACTTGGCAACCTCGACAAATTGAGACAAGGAGGTAAAAATCCAAAAGAGGAAATTTATCCTTTGTCGAAGGTGATTGAGCATCATGAAAAATTGAGAGTGAAACCTTTTGAAGCGTCCGTCGAGAGTGATGCATTTCATCTAGAAAACAATTGCTTTCTTCCAAACACCAAGTAAATCATCCATCTTGAAGCCGCATTGGTGGTGAGTCACCTTCTCCCTTGGGCCCAGAAACCTTTTAAAATCTTATTTGTAGTTCCCTTTTGGTTTCATTTGGAAAGTATTTCCCTCCATCATAAGTCATGTCACCATAGCAATAGTCTCCACCAACACAATAAATTTCACCTTCCCCACTTGAAAAGCACCATCTTTCCATGACTGAGAAAACTCATCTGAAGCTACAAGGTCAAATCCCTTCATGTCCACCACATGATTTTTCAAATCCCCTTCAACAAATTTTAACCAAAAGGCACGATTGGCCTTCCACTTTTCACACTAATCTCACTCAATTTGAAATAAATATTCCCCCATCTTAGAAGTTGAAAACCTAGAGACAAAAGCCAAGGCAGATTCACGTAAACCAAAATGGAAATAACCCTTTTCAAAGGCGGTAAAGAAAAAGTTACTTTCCTTGCCATAAATAGCATCCATCCACCTTAAACAATGATAGAAGTATACCATGGTGAGGGAACTGATTAAAAAGACAATTTTCAAATTTTTTAACTCCATAGATTTAGGTATCCTTGTTGAACATGGCACGTATTTCATAAGGGAAATTGTGTGGATCCATCCATACTTTAATGTCTTCCATGAAGGGGCCTAATTTGGCAAGCCTATCCACTACCTGATTGCCTTCCCTAAAAATGTGTTGAAACACAACATGTTCAAAGACAAAAGTGACACACGGGAAATTAGCAATGATATTCCCCCCTACCACCTAGATATGGTTGCACCTTGCAGCATCATGTGATAACATTATTTTTTTCCCCTTCAATAATTACCCTTCCACCTTTATCCTTGACTATAGAAATACTAATAAAGGTTGCCATCATTTCAACCATGTTGGATGTTTGGGTGCCTAGATTTTCCACATAGGCCACCACCACATTTCTATCTTAGTTTCTAATAACACCACCCCCTCCCACCTAACCTGAGTTCCCCTTAGAGGACCCATCAAAATTTAACTTTAATCAACCTGGGTTGGGGGTGGTGTGTACCATTTAATGTTGTTCTTTAACCCAAGTGAAGGATAAGAAAAAATAGAGAGGATATACATCATCTCCCAATTCTTAGCTACCAACCAGTTATAATGCGAGGGGGGATGTGAGTCTCTAGTTTTGACAAAGGCCTTCATATTCTCCTTATGACAGTAGAAAGGACCTTCCATGGGTAATTTCAATTCCTTAAAATCTTGTTATTATGTTCCTTCTAGAGACATCAACCAATGTGAAGGATTGCCTGCCACCAAAGCTCTTGAATGAGGGGATGGGAGGAGGGAGGGGACCAAGACAAAGAGGCCTCCTTTGGGCATGTGTGCCAAAACTAGGTGTTGTATGTAAAATTCATCATTTATTCAATTAGAAGCAAAGGAAAATCATGAATCCCTATCTAATCAAAGAATTTTAAATAAACCAATGAAATAATGCAAGCAAGTAATAGGAATATAAAATCTATCAATCAAAACTCCCCATTCCATGATCGCATGTAGCTTCCATTGTCCTTCTCTTCTTTGTGGTATGATGGCTCTTAGATATTGCATTGGCAACTTGCACATGACACAAAGATCCAAAGTTCATGATTGTTGAAAATGAGGAATTGAATGCTCAATTTATAGATTTTTGGGTGAGATTTATTGAGAGGTGGAACAAATTGATCAAGAGGTGGAACTCAAGTGAGCTCACATGTCGATTGATAGTTGAATTGCTAATTTGGAGGTAGAATAGAATTGATTGAATAGATTAATTGAGTTAATTGATTGAGAAAAAAGATGACTGGAAGATGAAAAAGAATGATTGGAGAGAATTAAAGAAATGATGCAATTAATCAATTAATTGAAATAATCAATTAAAATAGATTATTTTGATGAAGGTTTGAAGGAATGGTTGACACAGAAGTTGCTAAAGATCGTGTCCTGTTGATCAATTTTTCTTGTTGAATTCTTAATTTTTCGATATGTGCATTTTCTGGGTTTCACATCGATGCCTGTTTTGAGCAATCTAACCCTCATTTGATCAGCATGGTTGGTGGTGAATTTATATGTAATTAAAGGCAAAGAGATAGTTCAAGGGTCTATATACAACAATCTATAATAAATATGGAGAGTTTTCATCAAAAAAAGCACATCGAATATCACTATATATAATTCACAGCATATTGATATCTCCATCGCAACACTTGAGGGTTTTGATGCTAAAAAGTTTCCAGTTTATGGTCTACCGTACATTTGAACAAACTCATTGACAGTAATCAGGCCATTGTTATTGGCCAGATTGAAGGATTGCATAGGACTTTGTTTCAACATCTCTGGTCTTTGCGATTTGAGAATCTACTGCACACTTCACTATCTTCTGTGCTTGTTTGAGTCTGCACGATTGCATTAGTAACAAAAAAGGGAGACATATACGAAAATTACAAGAAGAGACTTTGAAAACAATTGCCAGTTATTCTCATATATACCAATGACATTGTCTTCACAAAATAGGGTTTGACATGGACGGTTGGGTTGGGCATTGGGGTCTTCTCCCTACATGTGGAGGAGGTGGTAAGGCATCCTCCATGGTGGTATCACTTTTTGTCTCTTTTCAACTTTTATTGTTGTGACCCTTTCTTTTCCATATTTATTCTGCCTGGTTTTTTCCTCCACTTGGCTTGATTGTAGACGTGTGAAGAGTCCTTCGTACTGAATTCCTGATGGGTGAGGATTCAAGTGGGGTGGGCATTAGTTCGGCCCAACCAATGGCCTCAAGTTTGGTGGAAGAAGGTCTTATTGGAAAGTCCTTCAGGGATGCTACTATTGGCAATTATGTGCAGGTCCCCCTCGAGGCTAAGTTTGACCTAGTAAGTGCTTCTTCCTCTAGGTGCAATGATGGAGATACAGGACAAGGTAAGGGTCCTTCCTCACCTCTTTATACCTTTTCTATATCTCCTAATGACTCTATGGCCAAGGCTATTGAAATGGAAAATCTTAGGCTTCAAGATATCGCCATTTTCTTTGCTTCTACTGATATTGATAAATGTCCGACTAGAAAGTTTTTAGATGATTAGATGAAAAATGTTTGGAATAAAAGATTAGGGTTTAAATTCTCTTTCTATAGAATGATTTAGAAAGGTTTATTCATTATTTTTTCAGTGATAATAAGACACGGGCGGAGGTCCTCCAAAAACACTTTTGGGTCATTGGTAAAACCACTTTTAGGGCCCTTAAATGGTCTTTTGATGCTATTAATGAAGAGATTTTGGCTCTATCTTGCCCTTGTTGGCTCTTGATTAAGAACTTACCTCCCATATTTAAGAATTTTATTCCCCAAATTCTGGACTCCATCGGTAGAGTGATTAGGGTTGATCACTTGTCGAATCTTGTCCCCCACCAAGATGCCAGAGTCCTGACCTCCATTAACCCTGGCATTGATATTCTGATATTTATTGAGATTAAACTCCAAGGTGACACATTCACATGTGTTATCGAAACCCTAGGAGGCCTGAACTCTTGCTTTCTATGTAGACATGAAGGCCACATCAGAAGATTGTGCCCTTTCCTTGCGGCGAAGAGAAGAAATGGTATTAACCCTTCCGAGACCATTTCCAAGTCAGGTGATGTTGCTCCCCCTAATTCGTCTGCTAAGCCTAAAGGAACCCCTCCTATTTTGGATAAATTGGATTCTCTCAGAAAGGCCATTAATATTGTTGTGGCTAGTTTTCCATAAGAACAGCCTGTGAACCCCCCTGTTATTGAAAAAGTCTCCAATTTTTGCTCCTTTAATGTTGACCCCCCCCCCCCCATTCGATTATTTCTGCTGCCATCTCTCAAATGGAGGGAGTTGAGGGCTCTGTCTTCCGGGTGGTTTCTAGAAAGAATAAGAGGTCTAAGAGGAAAAATAAACAACAATTAGCATTGGATATAATTAGGGCTAGAGGGCAGGAGAAGCCATGCTCTGTCAAGGCCCCCATGGATGATGATGGTAGTAGGCCTCCACCTGAGGATTTATTAATGAATAATTATGATAAGGATTATCATGTTAAGTCTATTATTAAGTCTTTTAAAGGGATTGATCGAGGAAACTATGATTTTAGGAGGGATGTAACCTCCTCTCCCCCTAGTGATCCTCCCTCTACTCCTAACTTTAATTAGTTCCAAGTCTTGCCTGATTTGACCAACTCAGCCATAGTGCAAACTAGCTCTAGGGATCCCCAGGGGGATGGAGATTTCACCTCTCCCTCTCAAACCATTGTCTCTTCGAGATCTGTCCCTATGAAATATAATTTCCTTGTTGATGATGATAGTGTCTTCTATGAGGTTATCCCAACTGAACCAATGATTGACAATAACAAGCCTAATTGCCCTTCTAAGTTAGGTTTTTATGAGAATGATACCCCTGAGGAAGCCTCCTTATTAGACATTCATGAGTCTAAGATTGAGGCTAATTTGAGATCCAAATTTTTGGTCACTAGTGGTGAAGGGATTAGGGACAAAGGTAATCTAGATGAGGAGATTTCTAAGGCTAAAGTCATCACTAGAAGGAAGAGAGGCAGGCCCCTAGGCTCTAAGAATAAGCACTCTCCTCTACATAAAAATTCCAATCAGAAGTCCAACTTCCCCAAGTGTTTTAGCAGCTTTAAAGTTGACAAGAATGATAATTAATTGATTGGTTACCATGAAGTGCTTATCTTGGAATATCCGGGGGTTGGAGTCCCCCAATAGGAAATATGTTGTGAGAAGGATGTTTAACCAACACAAGGGGTTTGACTTTGCCTTGTTGTAGGAAGTTAAAGCCATTAGCTTCTCATTGGAGATCAATCTTAATTTTGTGTGGACAAATGCTCTCAGATTTTGCACTAAGCATGAGAAAGGAAAAGGGGGAGTTGTTATTCTTATCAGCCCCAAGTGGAGTAATTCTATCCTTTGCTCAGAGATCTCCCCTTGCAATAGGTTCATATGGGTCACCTTTAGGGATGGTGATTCCACCTTTGGGCTTTGCACCGTGCATGCTCCCAATGACTATAGGGATAGATCTGACCTCTGGCAATGGCTTGCATCCCTACCAGATATCCCGTGGATCTTTGGGGGATATTTTAACTTGGTTGAACATGAGGATGATAAGCTAGGGGGAGCCAATGTTGAATGGAGAGGGGAGAGAAGCTACATTGGGAAAGACTGAAAGGTGTCAAGAGACTTTTTGATCCCTTGGATGGCTTAAAAAAATCTTACAAAGGAATTTGTTTTACCTGGTGCAATTACCAAAAAGGTGGGAGTAGGATTTCTCTAGATTGGACAGATTCTACGCCAATAAGGATGCCTTCTCCTTTGTCCCAGATCAACAAGGGTGCCCGGTGGTTGTGAGGTCATCGTCCCTATCTGACCACCACCCCATTTTTACCAATATTGTCTTCAAGAGCTCTATCAAGTTTGGCAACAAAGGTGGTGGCTAATTCATTCTTAACAAAAATTATTGCAAGATCAAGATTTTTTGGCTGCTATCCATTTTGTGAGATTGTTCAATAACTGGAATTCTCAAGCTATTTCTAATATTGTTAGGTGGAACACTCAGTGTCTAGTTGGTAGAAGGTTCTTAGTACCATTGGCAAGAAGAAGGCCAAGGATGCTAGACAGGTAGAGCTTATCCTCTCTTCTAATCCACATAAGGAAGAGGAGGACATTCAAAATGATCCCAATAATTCACATTTTACTCACTTGGTGGCAATGGCTAGAGATAAGCTTAGAAGAATGCAACATGTAAGAGCCATTGGAGCTAGGACTAAGGCTAGGATGCAATGGTTGTCTCAAGGAGATAAAGGGTCTAAGTTCTTCTTCAACCTGCTGAAGAAGAAGTGGATCAGAGAGAACATAGACAAGTTGTGGGTGGATGGCAGGGAAGTCTCTAAAGAAGAAGATATCATGACAGAATTCCTTAGCTTCTACAAGCTGCTTTTCTCCTCAGAAGATTCTCCTTCATCCATTCTTGTTAGAGACAAGTGTCGGTCTCTTGTCCCTGAGATTCTGTCACTTGAAGAAGGCCAGACTCTTAGTAGACCATTTTTGGTTGAGTAAATCAAAAGATCCATCAAATCTCTGCATAATGATAAGGCCCTTGGGCCGGATGGACATACCATTGAATTCTATAAGGCTAACATTAGCTGGATTGTGGATGAATTGCTTGAGGTGTACAAGGAAGCTACTATGACAGGCTCACTAGGTGCTGGCATTAATGGAGGCCTTATCAAACTTATCCCTAAAGAAGGGGACAAAGCTCTTATCAAGAATTGGCGTCCTATTACACTACTTAATGTATCCTATAAGATTCTTGCGAAGATGATTTCTATTAGACTGGAAATATCCTACCTAGGTTTATTTGTGCCACACAAACCGTTTTTATTAAAGGGAGATACATCCTAGAGAACCTCATTACTAGCTGGGAGGCTATGGAGAGGGATAAAATTTTGGATCAAAAGGTGGCCATGTTTTTACTGGACTTTGAGAAGGCATACGACAGGATTGAATGGAACTTTATTTCCCTGATGCTTAAAGCTTTTGGTTTCCATGAGGTTTTTTGCGAATATGTTCAGGTTCTCCTTAAGGATGCACATGCCCAGATTGAAGTTAATGGTTCTATCTCTCAGCCCTTCAAGCTTAGTAGGTCTATTAGGAAAGGGTTCCCTCTTGCCCCTGCCCTCTTTGTGATAGCCTCAGATGCTCTGTATTACTTGCTTAGGGATAACTCTCTCTCCCCTAAAGTTAGAGGGATCTCCCTTCCGGATAAATCTAAATTACTTAACATTCAATTTGCAGATGACACTGCACTATTCCTTGAGCTATCCAATGAAAACATGAGTTCTTTATCTGCCAAGCTCACCTTGTTCTGTGATGCTTTAGGGGCAAGAATTTCCCAAGACAAATCTACTTTTCTCAGTTGGTCTGAGCGACCACCAGATTGGCTTTCCACCTATGGGTTTCAATAGGGAGGACCTAACACAATTGTCAAATACCTGGGGATTCCTTTCACAATCTCTCCTTGTGTAGCGTCCTAAAATTGCGACACTTGCAATTTCGACCGCATTTGGGTCTTCACGATGGCGACGCAACACTAAACCTGAATGGAGACCCCGAAACTTGCTCACGACATCAAAAACTGCATTTTTCAAGCACCCTGGCCTGATCCTCCTTGCACCCTGCTGTCCTGGGAGGTGGGACCAGAGCGCCCCCAGCGCCCTGGTCCCCCAAGACCATGGCACCCAGCGCCCTGGTCCCTGGCCCTATTTTGGGCCCGGTCTCCTATGGGACTTCGGGTCTTTTTGTTTGCAATTTGGAAAATAACATTTCCTGGTCGGCCTAAGGTCGGGAAAATCAGTCTTTTAACCCTAATTGGCAAGTATATAAACTACGTTTCCTCTCCCATTTGAGAGGGGGAAGGACATATGTGTACAAGATGTGGGAAACAATATTCAAACATTCAAGCATTCAAGCATTCCTTCAAGCAATTGATCATTCTAAGTCTCCATTCAAGGCTAGGTGTTGCATTCAAGACAAGGATTCAACCATTGAAGAGGAGATCACATACTACAACATACAAACATACAACAAACAACAACATCTATACCTTCGCATATAAGGATACAAACATCCTTACAACGAGGTACTAGTACTTGTTTTACATTACATTTACAGCATTTCTCATTTCTTGGTTAATTCCAAAACCGGGGTTTGACCTAAGGGCAAACCCCTAATCCCTAACCACCCAATCGTCTTCACTTTTCTGTGTGTAGGTTGCAGGTACGCGGCTGAAATTGAAGATCTGGAATCCTTGTGCAGAGACGAACAGATCCCCCTTCGTTTCACGGATTTTTCGGAGGACCGTCTGCACGCCGGGCGCCATCGTCCCGTCAACTTTTGCTCAAATTTGCAGGACAGCGTCGTCTTGACATTTTACTGCTAACTCCAGGTCCGCAGCTTCATATCACATTCCTATCTCTGTTTATAAGTGAATCTTTCCTACTTTGCATGCATTCCTAGTTCAATCTTTCTATCTACATTTCTTTACAAAAGAGGGTATCCTTGATGTCTTAACCCTTGAAGCTCATATAGAATCCAATCTTGCATTGCGTGGGATTGGATCTTATGGGTTTCAACCCCTCTTTTGAATGTAAAGTCCCTCCTAAGTGAAAACCATCAACCCTAGTGACTCTCCCTTCTCTCTCCTCGGAGTTGGAGAGGGGAGAACGACTAGGGTTCGATTTTTCCGCTTTACATTTTGGTGAACCCGACGTGAATCGAACACGCAACCTTCTGATTATTCATAGTTAGATCTGAAAATTGGATTCCTTGATTACATTTCCATGTTTGATCTTTTCCAAATTTTAGAGGTTAATTGCATAAAAACCCTAAATTTTCTTTTTAAGTAATTAAACTTGTGAAATGTTTAATTGTTAATGCTTGTTTCAGATCTGCCCTTCTATTGCAAATTGTTAATTCATATTTGTGCTTTAATTCTGAAAATTAAGTGGTTAAGTGTCAAAACCCTAATTTTTGAAACCCTCTTGATTCAACCTTTGTCTGACAATTTCACTGATCAAAACATCTCCAAATCAGCTGTAACTTTGGATTCCGCAATAAAATCACAATATCTTTCATCCCTGAAAATTTGGAAAAAAGTTGCGAGGACCGTGTGCACTCCAAGCGCCATCGTCCCCGACATTTTTTCCGAAATTTTGGGAGCTAGATCTTACTGTATTTTCCTGCTAAAATCTAGAATTTTGACTGATTTTATCAATTTTAACACCTTCAAAATTACAGTCAAAGTTGGTCTAGCGATTACTTGGATTGAGGCTTCTAATCATTAAAAAATTGTTGAAATTGAAATTTGTGTCAAAATTGTGTTTCTTACAGTCCTAAATCTGAAAAGTGTGTTATCATTCATTCGAAATTTCAGTGATTTATTCAAATTTTTGCAATTTGCGACTTTTGAAATTAGGTGCTTAATTACAACAACTTTGATTTCCGCTTTCAAAATTGAATTTTGCGTGAAATTGAGTTAATTTTCAAATTTCAAAACTTGCATTGCTTTTGGTATTCCCTCTAAAATCATAAAATTCAAAATTTCAGTTTCCCTCTCTTTTTCAAAATTCAAATTTTGCATTTTTCGACAATCTTGGTAGGGTTTAATTTTGAGATTGCAACTTTAATTTGGCCTATCTACAGATCGTAAAATCACTCAATTTTTTCAGGTTAGCTGTAAAATCATCATAACTTTCATCCCTGCAAATTTCGAAAAAAGTTGCGAGGACCATGTGCACTCCGAGCGCCACGGTCCCGGACATTTTTTTCGAAATTTCGGGAGATTGTCCTGATTGTATTTAACAGCTTAAATCTAGAAGATTGGCTGGTTTTATTGAAATTTGCTACCTCTAAAATTCAAAATCTTCTCTCTTTCTTTAGTGCATGAGTTTTACAACAATAAGCCCTACCTACACTATTCCCATTAGACGAAGCCTTAGAATTAAGTCCTTCCAAGGTTTAATTACTGAGGAGATGGAACCTAATTTGAATGGCCTTTTTAACGAGGACATGGGTAATTCCTCTAATCCTTTTAATGATGAAGAAGCTCTCCATGAGGTTTCTGTAGAACAACTTTCAAAATTGGATAACCAATTTGACGATTTTCGACAATGGATGTCTCAAGAATACCCTGATAGTCAAGCTCTTCCTTTAATTGAGGGTCTAAAACGTATGCTTCAAAGTGATAAGAATGGAATTGATATTTTGCGTGGTATTCCACACATTGTGGATTCAAATGTGATGCCTATGAAGAGTTGTGCCGAAACCTTAGGTTATACACAACCTCCTACTCAAGACAATCATTCTATTCCTTTGACGACTCCTATTGCTAGTATACCTACTTTTACATCAAACATAATGACTACTTCAACACAAGACATTCCTCCTATGATCACCAGTCATGGGGGCAATCCCTCTTCTTCAATCAACCCTCTTCCTTCATTCAATCTGACTTCTTCATTCATTCCTTCAATGAGTGTGCCTATTATATCTCCACAAATGAACATGACGCAAGGGGGCAATTCATTTAACCATTCCATTCCTCCTTGTAGTGTTCCTCCTTTCCAATCATCTCCTATGACTAACTATCATAGTGTCCCACCACCTTATTCTCTACCTTCTTTCAATAACATAACACCTCCATCACAATTTAACACGTCTAATATGAACTCGTCGACTGAAGCGACCATTAATAATCTTGCACAAATTGTCTCTTCTTTACAGCAACAAATTGCCTCTATGAATCAATCTAAGTTTAGTGTGCCCACATTTGATGTTGCGAGCCCACTTTCTCTTGACATTGTCCGAGCTATTCCCCCTAAACATGTTGAAATTCCGCATTTGGAGCTTTATAATGGTAAGGGTGATCCTCTAACACATGTTAAGACCTTTCAAACAATATGTACTGATTTTGCTTATGACCAAAGGTTGCTTGCAAAATTGTTTACTAGAACATTAAGAGACAAAGCTCTACAATGGTATTGCTCGTTGCCTTCCTATTCTATTACTTCTTTCGAACAACTTGCAAATGCTTTCATTCAACAATTTCAAAACAATATAAGTCCTAAAGTTACTTTGATTGATTTAATGCATTGTAAACAAGGTGTTAAAGAAAAAGTGACTGATTTCATTGGTAGATATAAGCATTTGTATGCTCAAATTTCTTTTCCAGTGCCTGACAATGATATTCAAAGAATCTTTATTTCTAATTTACAAAAAGACATTAGAGAAAAACTCCTGTTTTCTGAGTTTACTTCTTTCCAACAGTTGTGCGCAACTCTTCACAATTATCAACTGACTATGAGTCAAATGGAACAATTACATCCTATGGCTCTGAGTGATAAGGGTGATAGTAGTCAACAACCCTTTGGGAAGTTTAAACCGAACAGAGAGTCCATTAAATTCAATGAAAACATCATCAACAACAATGTGAATGCAGCATCAGGTGTGTCTCCTATTTCTAAGTTTTTCAGGAAAGAAAGAAAGTTTACTCCTTTGAATGAATCATTGCATAGTATTATGAATAAGTTATTGGAACAAAATGTGCTTACTCTTCCTCCTATAAGGCAAATTGATCCTGCAAAGATTAATTCACCTTATTTTGATAACAAATCTTTTTGTCAATTTCATCGTCAACCTGGGCATGATACTGAAAAATGTTTTGCTTTAAAGGGGAAAATTCAAGATTTGATTGATAATAATACTATCTCTGTTTCTGGTGTGAATGATAAAGGCAACACATCTGTAGCTCCTCCTAACCAAAATCTTCAGATTTTTACTGATCCATTGCCTTCTCATACCTCTAATGCGATTGATACTACTGATTCCTCTGTCTCACCTGATGATCTTGTGTCTATGACTCCGAATGTGATTAACTTTGTGGAGCAACAGAAAATCCCTAAAGAACCTTCCATCACATTTGATTCCAGTGAAACTATCAGGGCACCTGATGTTCCTTTATATATAGTTGCAAAAGTCAAAAATATACCTTGCCGTGGAGTGCTTATTGATCCTTCTTGCATGGTTAATATCATTACTGAAGAATTTCTTTTTACTTTGCAATTGAATCAAGTGATCTATGACAAAACAGATGTGGTGGTGAAACTATTTGATGCATTTTCTTCTCCTGCAATTGGTTCTATTACATTACCTATTGAGGTCCATAACAAATCCCTTGATGTGGACTTTGCTATTATTCCATCATCCGAACAATTTCGTGTGAAGCTAGGCTATCCTTGGCTATCTTCCATGAAAGCTATTGCTTCTCCTATTCACAAGTGTTTGAAATTTCCCCATAATGGTGAAGTTGTTACTATCAATCATAGTCTCTTTAAACCAGCTGAAAGAACTTCTAGCGTTCCTATTGATTACTTTTGGCCTAAACAATTCCAATCTCTTCCTCCGTGAAGTGATCATCTTTTCAAATCTTATCAAAAGTGGAAAAAAGATATGATCCTATCTCTAAGTGAACCTAGAACACCCAAACTTGACATTCCTATCATTCTTGAGAAGGAAGTTCTTCCTTTGAAAGATAAAACTAATGTCTTTCCTCAAGAAGATTCCCAACCCATCCCTATGGATGTGACTATGTCTATGTCTGATAAACTTCCTAAAAGTAGACCTATACCTCCTCGTCATGATGGACTTGGTCTCCTTCCTAAACCAAATATTCCTCCCTTATATGGAGTAGTTCCTCCTCCTTCCTCTTATGGAGAGAAGAGACCTTCCTCTTCTCCTATTATTCAACCTAAGAGACCACAACCTAAACACCCAAGTGATAAGGATGAGAACATTCCTCCTCCTCACTCTTCGCAACTTCCTACTAAGACTAGACGAAATCGTTCGGCACGTGAACGCCGACGAAAGCGTCGTCTTAGAGCTCAGGCAGTTGTCTCTCAAACTTTGCAATCCCCAAAAACACCTTCAACAAGCATTATTCCATTTTCTCCTCAGCCGACGATTGAGCCGAAATCTCCTAAACATAAGATGCATGATGGTCTTGATCCTGTGCGAGTTAAAGATCCTATTTTTATAAATCTTGATGATGATATAGATGAAAATGTTATTCATGATGAAAATGCTACTTCTCCTATTCATTCTGATAGTGAATATGAACTTGTTGATATTGATAACCATTTATCTAACGAATTTTCTAAAGCACTTATCCTAGCTCCTAGACAAGAACACCGTGGCTTGGGATATGAACATAGCCCTTGTTTGGATCTTGTGATAGCTCCATCTGCTGTGTTGGATGTTCCTCCTCTAGCATGTTCCCTACCTTCCCAAAACATTGATCAGCAAGATCGGGGGGTAGATGACGTGCTAGACTAGTTTCATTAGCATAGCAGATTCTCTCCCCCTCTCTTTTGTTACTTCTTCTATGTGTTATTCTCATTCTTCTATTTGTTGTCCTTAGTGTTGTCTACTTGAGGATGATGCAAAACATTGAGATCTCTTTTTTGGTCTCTCTCATGTTGACTCAAAAGACACATGTGTTCCCTTCTTCTAGGTGACCTTCCTTGATTGGGGAATGAAGAACAATTATGCATACATACATATGATATACATGAATTATCATACAACATACTGACCCTGAGGAAAGCGAAGTCACCTTGTGCTTTGTGTTTTGTGTCTATTATCCTTGGGCTTATCTCACACTTGGGGGCTAAATCCTTGCGATAACGTGCTCCTTTCTCATTTCTTATATGTATCACTACCTTAAAGCAATCACCCCCGGTGAGGCATGTGCGATCGCTTTAACGTAGGGGGGCATACATCCCGTCCATAGCTTTTCAAGATACTTGAAAATTTCTTGACAAATTTAGCTTTGCCTTGAAAATTTTTGATATCTTTCGTGCATGACTCATAATGAGGGAACCTTACTACTGACAGTCATGGTTCTCCCTCGTGATCTTCCCTTTTACTTTGTCAATCGAAGTCGTAAGATCCTTAGTCCACTGGGGGCTTGGTGTATCTTGCCTCCTTGACGTGGTGAAAGTTTTTCAATGTTGTTTCCTTGTACTTTACCGGAAGTATTGGCGTACGCTTATACTCCCGCTAAAGTGGGGGCTAAATGTAGTGTCCTAAAATTGTGACACTTGCAATTTCGACCGCATTTGGGTCTTCACGATGGTGACGCAACACTAAACCTGAATGGAGACCCCGAAACTTGCTCACGACATCAAAAACTGCATTTTTCCAGCACCCTGGCCTGATCCTCCTTGCACCCTGCTATCCCGGGAGGTGGGACCAGAGCGCCCAGCGCCCTGGTCCCTGGCCCTATTTTGGGCCCGGTCTCCTATGGGACTTCGGGTCTTTTTGTTTGCAATTTGGAAAATAACATTTCCTGGTCGGCCTAAGGTCGGGAAAATCAGTCTTTTAACCCTAATTGGCAAGTATATAAACTACGTTTCCTCTCCCATTTGAGAGGGGGAAGGACATATGTGTACAAGATGTGGGAAACAATATTCAAACATTCAAGCATTCAAGCATTCCTTCAAGCAATTGATCATTCTAAGTCTCCATTCAAGGCTAGGTGTTGCATTCAAGACAAGGATTCAACCATTGAAGAGGAGATCACATACTACAACATACAAACATACAACAAACAACAACATCTATACCTTCACATATAAGGATACAAACATCCTTACAACAAGGTACTAGTACTTGTTTTACATTACATTTACAGCATTTCTCATTTCTTGGTTAATTCCAAAACTGGGGTTTGACCTAAGGGCAAACCCCTAATCCCTAACCACCCAATCGTCTTCGCTTTTCTATGTGTAGGTTGCAGGTACGCGGCTGAAATTGAAGATCTGGAATCCTTGTGCAGATACGAACAGATCCCCCTTCGTTTCGCGGATTTTTCGGAGGACCGTGTGCACGCCGGGCGCCATCGTCCGGTCAACTTTTGCTCAAATTTGCAGGACAGCGCCGTCTTGACATTTTACTGCTAACTCCAGGTCCGCAGCTTCATATCATATTCCTATCTCTGTTTATAAGTGAATCTTTCCTACTTTGCATGCATTCCTAGTTCAATCTTTCTATCTACATTTCTTTACAAAAGAGGGTATCCTTGATGTCTTAACCCTTGAAACTCATATAGAATCCAATCTTGCATTGCGTGGGATTAGATCTTGTGGGTTTCAACCCCTCTTTTGAATGTAAAGTCCCTCCTAAGTGAAAACCATCAACCCTAGTGACTCTCCCTTCTCTCTCCTCGGAGTTGGAGAGGGGAGAACGACTAGGGTTCGATTTTTTCGCTTTACACCTTGTCTTAAAGATATGTGGTTTTGGATTAAGGGCAAGAATGAAGCAAAGCTTACCAAGTGGAATAAATACTACCTCTCGCTTGCTAGGAGAGTACAAGTTTGTCAAAAGATTATGTCATCCTATAGTATCTACTACGCCTCTATGTGGATGTTTAGTAATTATCAAATCAATGAGTTGCACAAGATCATCAAGGAATTCTTGTGGTCGGATGGTAGAGGACATAGAAAATCACACTGAGTCAAATGGGAGTGGTGATGTATGGATAAGGCTATTGGAGGACTGGACCTTAAAGATCTTAAAGTGCAAGGGATTGCACTTGATGCTAAATGGATCTTCCATGCACTGGAAGGCAACGAACCTTGGAAAGTTCTTATTCGGAACAACATTAGACTGGGTGTTCCCAAGAAGGCTAAATCCTAGAGATCCCTTCCTATTAGTGACCTTATAGCTGGTAATTTCTTAGTCTCTACCACAGGCTTTGTTGTCTTCAAATGTATTTGGAAGGCGTGGGAGAGAATTAGGATTAATATTGATTATAATTGGATCAGCCGAGATAACCAAGTTGTGGGGAAAGATCAATTTGGTAGAACTTAACCCACAATCGAAAACCCCTCACACTCACTCAAGGGTGTTCGGCCAAGAAATGGGCCAACAAAGGTATATATTTTTTTAAAGATATTATTATAAATGGTGCTCTCATTTAATGGGAAGGTCTTTCCAGTAAGTATCATCTTCCCTTGTCTAATAGAAGAACATATAACATCATATGCAATACATGTAGTATCTTGTAGCTTTCTAAAGGATGTGATGTGAATGATGACAGATTTGTCTCCTTTTCATGGGTTGATGGCAACTTGCTTTGTAATGTGAAATCAATCTCTATTTATAAAACTCTGATGTATAGTGTTAATATTTTTAATAATGCTAATGCTAATTGGTATTTGGATCTATCCCCTGCTCAATGGGGCAAAATGTTTAAGGTTCTTTGGAGCTCTCATTTGGCCCCTAAAAAGAAAACTTTTGGATGGTTGTTAATGCTTGATAAATTGTCTATCAGATTTGACTATAATAAAGATGATCTTTGTAATATTTGTAAAGTGAAGGACTCCATCAAGCATATTTTCTTTGATTGTATGATTGCTAAGGAAGTTTGGCTTATTTTTTGGCTGATTTTTCCAATGCATATTAACATACTTGATGTTGTTACTGGATTTATTAGAGGCATTAAGAAAGACACTAATCATTTTTTGGAATTTGTTATCTTGTGAAATACTTTGGTATCTATGGAGAATTAGAAATATAGAAATATTTCAAGGGGAAGTAAGGGCCCTTACTGGGTCTTTTCATAGAGTCACCTTTCATTTTATCTTCTTGCTGGTTACTATGGTTATCAGGTTGAACAAGGAGAAATTTTGCAGATTCCTTACTGACGGCCCTACAAGACTATTTATCTTTGAACTCTCTCATGGTTATACCTGGGGGAGAATGAATGCAAAAAGGACTCCCTTTGTCAACACCCTGGATGCTCTTATGGAGGAAATCAGAGGAAATGAAGAGCTGGCTCACCATCAAATGGTGCACTCTGCCAGAATGATGGATGATTAGAGGCTGGTTTGGATGGAAGGACCCCTAGGATGGGTTGCCTGGATCTAGTTTGGGGTTGTCTCATGGTCGATGTTTTGTATAGTTGGATGGTTTTTTGTATATGCATGTTTAGATGTATGGGACTGCAGTATCGGATTGGTATTTTGTATAAACATGTGTATTAATGGCTCGATCTATACATATTGATGTGTATACCTAGATAGAAGGATGATATGAATTGTTGGCTGCAGTTATAACTGTTTTGTAAATCAGTTTATTCTCTATAATCAATACAAAAAAAATTAAAATAGATTGAATAGTTAACTGATTGAAAGTTTTTTGGAAAAAAGAAAAGTAGAAGATAGAAATAGAGATTGAAAATATAATTGATTTAATTAATTAATTTAGTATGTGCTTGCACTTTGACTTTGATTTTCAATTTAATCTTTGCATGAGATTTAATTCAAATATTGAATTTATTTTAAATTTAATTTGTTTGAATATATTTAGAACTTGACTTTGATTTTTGAATCATGCACATATATTTGAAATTAGATGAATTAAGAAGAATATGAATTTGAATTTAGAGAATTAAAAGAAATTAAATAAAATTAGAAGAATTAATGAAATTAGAATTTGAAGAATTAATTAGTTAATTAAATAATTTTAAGAAACTATTTAATTATTTAAAAATTGAATTTAATTAAATAATAAAGATTATTTAAATTAAAGGATTAATAATCACAATTAATTAAATAATAAATATTTAATTAACACTAGAAAATGGCTTAAATGATTAAATGATGATAGAATTGAAAATAGAATGGTTAGTAAGATGATGAGGAAATATGAAATTAGAAGAATAAGATTAATTAATTTAATTAAATAATTAAAGAATTATTTAATCAATTGGAGGAATAACTAGTACATGATCAATGAGACATTTTTTTAAGGTGTCTACATTTGCCCCTCTTTGAGACAATGTTGGAACGACATTGTTTAAAAGAAAACGAAAAAATTGCTGCCCCAGTATACCCCAGTAACGCTTAGGGTATAATGCCCCCTCAAGAGATTGTTTATGCATTGAAGGCATGAATGATCTCTCGAAAGAAAAAGAATGTTAGAGGAAAGAATGAAGAATGATTAATTGATGACATGAATAGATTTGATTTTATAGAATGATTAATTGATGACATGAATGGATTTGATTTTATAGAAAAAATGGCTAGAGTGATTTCTAGATTGATTGGGATTGATTTGATAAAGATAAATTCTGGTTTTAGGAAGGAAACAACCTATATAAGACAAAGATGATCAAAGCGTCTCATTTCAAGAAGGATACATCTTGTATAAGATAAATGATAGATGATCGTGTATGGTGCCAGGAAGGACTAATCCTATATAAGACAAATGATAGATTAAAATATGATGTTTGAGTGAAGAATAACTGATTGATAGATAGAATAGTTGATATGAGGAAATGATAGAATAGTAGATGAAAAGATTGGAATTAAGTGATGAGAGAGATCATGTTAGATGAAAGAATGATTGAAAAGAATTGAAAAGGTTGATCCAAAAAAAGATGCTTTATGAGAGAATGATTTGAAAGGCAATTAGCATAATGAGATTGATGATAGAATATGAGAGAATGAACCTTAGAATGAAATAGAATGAAAGATAATAATGAGAAGCAATTGAGGATGATTCACATGAAATGATAGATTGATAATGATAGACTGAAAATGAAGATAATGGTTTTCATGAACTTTTGTGCCTTTATTCGTAGCACAATATATATTCATCACTAAGCCTTATTATGTAACAATGGAGCTTTGCACATTAGGATATAAGGAACCAGGATGTAAAGATATCTCATTGAAGAAACAAACACGTAGCAGACAAGGAATGAACCCTCCATTCTAGGAATAATGTCAGGGGTCGAGGTATGTGTGATAGTCACAAGCAGAACTATCCTTGACTTTTGCATAGGATATTTGTCGAATGAACGTATCAACCCAGACACCCATTGGAACTATTGCTCTAGAACTTCATTGGTCCACACCACAAACAACAAACAAAGAAAAAGGATCATGCCCATTTCGGCTCCTCTAGTCACTTGTGGACATCCTTGAGTAGCATAGGAACATAATTTGTCGTTAAATGATAAAAGATAAAAACTAACTAGGACAAAATCTAGCAGCCATACTAATCTATGTCTTCGTTTTGATTGTTTCATGTGATAGTTGATAATGTCTGATCTCATAAATTTGTGGACCCTGTTTAAGACTAACATGTCTGGTTTTAAGTGTATCCTCTTCTATTTAAGACAAGATAATGATCACTTGACATGGATATCATACGATTGATAAGACAGCTTGATCAATTGATAACTCCATGAGAAGTGTTTGTTGGATATCTGCTAGGGTGTTTGATTCTTACGAGACATTTTATTGCAAGTTTTTTATTGATTTGATTGTTTTTAGATTTTGTGGATTGATATTTGAATGTTTTTCATATTTTTTCAGGATCTCATTTGAATGTTTTTGGTTGATTTTTCAATGTTTTTGGAATTTTTTCAGGACCTTATATGATTTTTATTTTTTTTCAAGACTTTATTTTGTTTTTTTTGTTTTGGATTTTTTCAAGACTTTTTATGATTTTTTGGGATTTTTTAGGACTTATTATGATTTTTTAGGATTTTTTCAGGACTTTTTAAGATTTTTTTTGGATTTTTTCAGCTATGCCCCTAGTGTGTAGACCTGTATGACAAATGATCTACAAAATGCCTATGGAGACAAAAGAAATTTTGACATGACCTATTTTAATGCAATATGCATGATGAAGATGCATTTCCTATTCAAACAAGGATGACTATGTTTGTTTAGCATTTTGTAATACACCAATTGAATTGGAGGTACAAAACATTTCATAGATAAGTGGTCAATCGATCCTTAAGGTCCCTTGCAACATCCAAATTAACACACTTAGTGACTAAGATTTACAAATGGAGACGCGGAAAACTTCCCCATCGGTTCTTGAAACTTTGATCTTCTTTTGCCCATGTGTGTGCAAATGAATTAGTTCTCGCTCTTGTGTTCACTAAAGATCCTTAGAATCCTATATGACTAGCTACATGGATTATTCTAACTTCAAAAGCATCCTGAATAGAGCCTCGTTGCTAGCAATCTTTTAGAGCTCCGATGAGGTTATACATTGTAATCTCTCAATTATTGCTCCATTGCCAACAAGCGTTCATAGCCCTAATGGAGTTACTCGCATGTTACCATAGTCAAGCTTTTTATCGCACTTGTATGCATGATATTTCAGTTATATATCATTTCTCTTTTGCCTTGAGATGAATATTTGGCATAGCACTTTTTCTTTTTTCTTTTTAATTTTCTTGTCTTGACTTGTAAGTAATGAAACCCACATGGGTGTGACAATTATAGTGGCGCTGAAGTAGAATTTTAGAGTTTTCACTAGTCATATGATCAACTAGGTGTCTTGATTGAATTAGAGATTCTGTTAATGTGTTTGAGATATAGAAATTGATAGATTTTGGGTTAACAAGTCTCAAATAGTGAAATCACTACCCAACCATAAGTAAAGCGTCATCATAAGGTAATCTTGAAAATGAATGACCTTACGACCTCAAAGACTTCATGTCCTAATATCTAAGAAAGGAGACAGCCCTTGTTTCTCTTGAATGCAAACAAATGATAAACTTGGATAGTTGTCTTGTTTTATTGATACTACTATATGCTAATGTAGGAATTTTGTGAATGTGATGCATTTGAAAAACAAACCATATGTGATGCAATGATTTGAAGAAAATGATATGCAATGTGGAAAGTAAAACCTAAACTAACCCAACCCTTAGATATAATATCATTGAAGGTGCATGTTGTTCATAGGGTTAGGGAGTTTTGTGTAGGTAGTTCATTGCTCTTTGTTTGAAGAGTCGGATAAAGATATATTTGCCAATAGGATATATGAACTCAACTAAGTGTACATGTTCAACATCTCCAATATTAATTTCCTTAGTTTTTTTATTTTTTGTATCATCGGAGGGAAATCCAACTCTAGCACCCGTGAATTCAGCTATAGCCTTATGATTTTCAAAACAATGCAATTGTGATAGATCCTCTTGCCCACAATATATCAAGTGTGGGTGTATGAGGCAAATAGATTTTGGTTCTGACATTGTGACCACATTGGCATGTGAAAATGGCACACATACAATCATTGATAAATTATTCTCTGAATTTTGATCAAGATTGGTGATTTCATTGATAAAGTGTTCATGAAAAACTTGTGTAGAGGGATTGGGATCATGAGGACAGTTAGGAGAAATTGTAAGTTCATTTGAAAGGGAATCTTGTGAGGAACATGGAGGATTATGGAATAGAGATGAAGGGATGGAGGGATCTTGATCAAGATCTGGAGAAATAATGGGATCTTGCTTAGGACATGAAGGTGAAGAAATACTTCGATCTTGACTTGGAAAGGGATTATTAGGAAGGATGAAAGGGATGTCTTGATATTTCTTAGGAGGTGGATTTTGGATGGGACTTTAAAGGACACTTTGTTCTTGAGATGAAAGGGTATCATTATGAATGAAATAGAAAAAAGCGAGGGGATCATCATAAGGTTCTTGGTTGGTGGGATCTTGATAAAAAATTGGGTAGGATGGAAGGGGTTGTTCTTGATCTTTATTTGTTTCAGGACTCATGTCTTTTGATTTTGGATATGCATGGGAGATTCTTGGAATGTTTCAATACATTGGCCTAATGAGAAAGAATTTTGAATGAGACTCTTTGAAGTGGGTTTTCTTGGAAATGGAATATATGATGTCATTACATCTTAAATTTTTTAAGCATGGAAAGGACTAGCATCATGACTTGGATTAGATTGGTTTTGTATTATGGATAGCCCTTGGGAGGTTGCGTTATTGGATAAATATGGTGTAGACTGCTCTTGTGTGACTTCAAGGTATGAGGAAATGGTGGAAGATATGGAGGCTACATGAGGTGCAAAGTCTTGATGGGAAGAGCCATTGCTAGACAAGGGCAGATGACCTTGTTGCATGATAGGTGACACATTGACCGTGTTTGATTGATGCCCAAAGGGTGACATGTTTATAAATACACTTGCATTTGTTTGGGACACCCTTGGTGGTGTATTTGAAGACATGGGAGGATATCCACAGACATGTGATGTGACTGAAGGCATAATTGATTGTGTGATTGTGTGTGACCTTGGTAGTGGTTGACTTATTTGCACAATTTACAGTGCCGAGAGTTGTGTTGTTTGTTGTATTGGTTGTTGGACTTGCATTGTTGGGAATGCATTGTTGGTTAATGAAATGATGGATATATATGATTGATTTGGACATTGGTTGAATGAGATTTGCTTTTTGTTGAAAGGGGTTTGAATTTTGTGTTGATGTGATTGGTATGATTGATATGTTGGGTTGAAAGAAAAAGAAGGTTGACATGACTCTGATGTTGGTTGAACTGAAGTAGGAGTGATTTTATTGAAGAATGAAGGTTGACATGTTTGAATGGTCTCACAAGAAAAATAAGGTTGGCCTGATAATGATTCCCTCGTGGTTATCGCTTCCCTCATCATTTTTTCTTACCAATCCCTATGGTTGTTAGGACTAGTTATGTCTCTTATTTGTTGTTGCAAAGTCTTAATTTGTTGAGCTAAAATATCTATGGATGGTGATGAAATAGGAATGGAAGGGATGAATTCTTCAACTTCCCTACGAAATGCATAATGCCATTCCATGATGTTTGCTTGATTGGTTTGGACCTAAGATTGCAACAGATAAGATTTTTTCTCCATTTTACTGAATGTGACAATGTTTGATTTGTTGAACTTGACAAACTTGTTTGAGTTGAGGTTGAGTTTGATTGATCCTCTGATTGTGGTTTGGACATTTGGGGTATGACTTTCTAGGATGATAATGAGGAATATGCAAGGACTTTAATGTAAAGAATAATGCAAAGTAAGGACATAAATGAGGACTATAATGAGGATGATAATGAGGACTATGATGAGGATGATAATGAGGACTATGCAAGGAGTTATGTGAAGATTATGACGATTGTGCAAGGACTATATGCAAAGATTATGATGACTATGCAAGGATTTATGTGAAGATTATGATGACTATGTAAGGACTATATGTGAAGATTATGAGGATTGTGCAAGGATTATATGTGAATATAATGATGAATATGCAAGGAGTTATGTGAAGATTATGATGATTGTGCAAGGACTATATCCAAAGACTTATGCAAAGTAAGGACGTAAATGGGGACTGTAATGAGGATGATAATGAGGACTATGCAAGGAATTATGCAAAGTAAGGGCGTAAATGGGGACTATAATGAGGATGAAAATAAGGACTATGCAAGGACTTATGCAAAGTTTTGGACTTTGTTGGATTGTCAAATGTTTCAAGGTAGACTTTGTTTCAAGTAACTCTGTTTGTAGGACAAGTCTATTTTTCAATTCTAAGAACATTATCTTAAGATAAGTATAGTTGTATGAATTGTGTTTTGATAAACTTTGAGAATTTAGAGCTACACAAGGTATGGCCTAAAATAGCCCAAATACTGACTCAATACTGGTTTAGCACAACGATACACATAAAATCACATAATACAATCTTAGGTTGGAAAGTGGAAACCATTTAATGGGGGGCCTACAACAAAATATCGAAACAAGACGAATAGATAAAAAGTCTCACAGCACTGGCTCCACTCCATGACACACACTTCTTAGGCATGCCAGACTCTCTTACCCTGAAGATCCAAAGATCTTATCATCGAGGATTTTCTGTCTCATCATGCAAGGTACATGGAGGGTATCTTTGGGGTATGATCCGCACACCTGGAACCAAAAAATGTGGGTTTTGGGCTACTAAGTTGGTTCTTATTGTAAGTTTTGAGGGGTCCCGATCTAGCGACGGATTCTTTGGAGAAAACCACTCAAGGCTTTAGTTAATCTTATCAGTGCAGGGAAGGCCCCCACATAGGTTGAATTCACTCAACACTCTAGCTACTTGACCAGTATATTTATATAGCAACTCAAAAAACCTGCTCGAGAGTACGCTGGGAGAGATGATATCCCCAATGCATCCCAATTCAAAGTACCTTTGTGGGTTGATGAAATCCCCAATCAAAGATACCCCTCACTACTAAAAAAAAAAAGTGGGTGTCGTTATCACCTTTCCCTCTCTCCCAAGACCCCGAAGGCGAGTGGAAAGGTAATTAATGCAACAATAGGTCCACCCCAAACACAATAAAAAGTTTTTTCCCTTAAAAAATTGCAAAGTGTGATTTATTCTATTGATAAGCTGGATTCACATTCATTTTAAAAAACCCAAACTTAGGTGTGAGATACACATGTGCATGTCAATTTTAAAACACCAAAGTGAAGTGTGGAAGCATGCATGTCAATTTTAACCAGATCTGTTTTAAGCACCAAATTTAAGTGTGAAAGCATACATGTCCATTTTAACCAAATTTGTTTTAAGCACCAAATTGAAGTGTGAAATCATGAATGTTAATTTTAACCAAAACCCCAAAAGTGATTTAACACTAAAGGACCCTGCAATCAAATTGTTAGTGGTTTCCAAAATGATCTAGAATGATCCGACCTTCTTTATGATTTCACCACGTGCTACAAATAGGGAATCAGTAACCAAAGAAAAACATAGAAAATAGAAAACCAAACTATCTATTAAATGAATGTGTGATTATACCTACGTGAATGCGTGATGGGATATGTGATTGTGTAATTCTAACAAGTTGGTTGTGGTAAAATGACAGAGTGAATGCATGAAAATAACAAGGCGAATGCATAAATCTATCAGCATAAATGTGTGACAGTGATAGGACGATTGTGTGATACTGTCAGGATGAGGGTCAGTGCAAGAAGTTGAGTCCACTTTTTGGCCAAAAAGTGGAAGTGTTTTCCTTGATTTTCAGGTTTTGTCTCATTTGAGCTTAAATTTTGAAACACTTGGAGATTGAATCTTGGAAAAAGTCAGTAATATAAAAGATAGCAATTTGAGTCTACTTTCCAAATATGTAATTTATTTTAATACCCACATAATAAAAAATAACATTTTGAATGGAATTCTAAAAACTACGTTTTAAAAATGTTTGTTTCAGGACCATACCATGCATGTGTATGACCCACACTTTTTTACACAATTAAAATTATTTTCTCAAACCACTTTGGGAAATGGTTTGTAACACACTAAATATTGATGAGCATATTTTTTTGTATTTTTTTAATTAATTTTTTAATGACCGTAATTACCTTTTTAAAAATTTGACGTGTACGATCCACATAATTTGATGTAAACTTAACGTTTTTTTATTTTTATTTTAAATAGAAAAGAATTTTGTGTAGATTGATGACATATAAAAAAAAAAAAAAAAATTCATTAAAATAAAAAAGTTATTAAATTAACAAAATTAGTTAATAGTTCAAGTTTATGGACCCAATTTAGTATAAATTAAATGAAAAATAGTTAAAATAATCAATTTTAAAAAAATTACATATTTAGAATCTAGATAGTATAATTTGAAATGGGTTTTAATTTCGTATAAAAATTCTCTAATTAGAGGCACATAAACTATTTCAGAAGTTCATATTTGTGCTTTCGTTCATGGAGATTTGAATTTGCAGGTCCATGTCTCAAGTGTGGCCATCCCAGGCCTATCCCGGTCCTAATCCTGAGGCAAGTGGCGGGTTCTGGAATCAACTTCCACAGAAAGGGCCCCCATTTTGAAAATGGGGGCCCATTCTTTTTTTAACCATTGGTTTTCGAAACAAGCCCCCATTTTTAAAATGGGGGCCCGTTCTTAAAATTACCATTACTATCCAAAAAAGTACATATTGCATCAATTTACCAGATTATCATTGGAATCCGTACTGACAAACATTTTTTACAACATTTGGCACTACTTTTTTATCTTTTTAAAACAAATTTCCGAAGAACTCGGTAAAAAGAAATATTATTTTTTGAAGAGGAGTTTGTAAAGATGGGTTCAAAGAAACATCAAAAAAAACAAAGGAAGACAATGACAATAGACAAAATTCAAGCACAAAGAGAGGAGGCAAAATACCAAAGAGATCGAAGATCACAACAACGACAATTGAAGAACATTGAAGCATCTAGTTCAGTGCCCATTGTAGATGAGACCATTGAAGAGATCATGATGGATGCAAGCAATGTAGAACCAAACACAGGTATGGTTGTTGATGTAAATGTTAATGTGGATGGAAATCCTGGTATGTTTTTAAATCCCCAAGACTATGATGTCAATCAAATTGCTGATTTAAATGAAGCTAGATATAAATTTAATACACCAATACTAAAAAGATAAAAATTGAAAATATTACACCATCCTCTCTCAAAGAAAATGGATGTAATTTGTTTACTATTGATAGCAATGTGCTAGATAATCTTAATGGGTTAGTTTCTTGGAGACAAATCAGAACACATGCGAACAAATTATATAAACAATTTTTTTATAATAAAAAGTTAGGGCTTCAATGTCAATTAATGCTACAATTAATAAAAATATGTAAAGTCATGAAAAAAATAGGTATTTATGCAAAACCAAAAAGAAAAGATGAATCATATAAGCAAGTTGTATCTACTATTGCCAGTGCCATCGATTCTATCAGAAAAACAAGTCGATCTAAAGATAAGAATGTGGCACATAGAGTTATAACAACTACTATAGTTGACAAAACAATTGTTAGTAAAAGAATGTTAAGTGATATAAGTGGCTATTTAAACTTACATCGTAGAACCTTGTCAAGTGTGGCCAAAAGAAAAGACACAATTGAAATTGATCCACTAAACCATTGTTGGAGTTTTGGTGGTAGACTTGAAAGGGTGGACATGAAATTAAATGATGAAACTAAACTATTAATCGCAAAATTTTGGCATGATAACACTAGAGTTTCATCAAATGCTAGAGATGTTTTAAAGTTAAGGGTGGGATCAAAAATTTGTGATCCTCATCCAAAAAATCTCCTTGACATGAATCAAACTGAATTCTTTAAAAAAATTAGTGATGAATCTATACTAATGAATTTACGAATTAGTCAAAGATCATTTGAAAATGCAAACCCTGGTATGTTAAAATCAATAAACAAAGAATATCTTGTTGTTGTAAAACTCATGTTCAGTTTCGTTACTATTATGATGTTTTTTGATATATACGTTGTATGTTGCATGGTAATGATCTTGTGTAGGATTGTGGTGTTTATGTTCCACCTGAAACTATAAAAGATTTTATTGCAAGTTTATTTTGTAAACCACCTAATGAGAAATTATTTATTTCTAGTTCATGCATTTATGGCCTTTGCAATTTATGTGGGAACTATTCTTTGATAGGTGAATGTTGGCATGAACATGTTTCATCTGAGTTTGGACAAAAAATGGTTGATGTTAGGAGATTTAAAAATATAGAATACCCTCTAAAGGATGGAAAGATGGGGAAATGTTTAGAATTGATTATAGAATAGAATAGTGTGAATGCATTTATCAGTGAGTTTAAAAATTGTATTGTTCCAAAATATGTGAAACATTCCCAACATACTCGATGGCTTGATGGACAGTTTTGCATATGCAATAACACATTTCTAGTTGGAACAATAGTATCAGCTGTGGATTTTGCAGAAAATTATACTCTAAAACCACAAAAGGAAACTCAATCACAATACTACACCTCAATGCAACTGGCCATATTTGTGCACATTATATATAGACATGACCATGACAGTACAGAAGATAACAAATTTTTTTTGAGGGAGTATCATTTTGATGTTAGTGATAATCGATTATACTCATCAGAGTTTGTTTAGCATTGCTTTGAGGTATTTCATGATAATCTTAAGGAAAGAGAAATTGACATGAAACAACATCAATAATGTTTTATTGGCTATGTAGATTTCACAAGAAAACCAATGTCCAACATTTATGGAGTTTTTTTGAAGCAGGACATGGTAAGGGGGAACACGATGGAGTTGGTACCTGTGTAAAAAGAGCTCTTGCTAGAGAAAAATTGAAATTCAAGGATGAAATGAAATTCAAAGATGCTTGTGCAGTTGTAGATTGGTGCAATTCAAAGTTGTCAAAAGGATCAACTGAGAACTCTGGAATTCAATATTTCTTCTGGTTAGTAGAGGAAGATAGTATTCTTATTCGGCATGATTGTAATACTATCATTGGATTAACTAAATGGCATTTGTTTAAGAGTTCTAATTCAAACACATGGACTATATTCACAAGGGAGCTTGCTTGCTTTTGTCAGTTTTGTGTTTCTGGAGATTGAGAATTTTGTGAGAATAAAAGAATGGCAACAAAGATCATTGACACCCATAGATGCAAATGATCCGCATGAAATAACTGATGAAGATATGGACCATATGTTTGCATCAAATGACTATTATCACATTTCAGACCTTATACAACAAGGTAAAATTGTTTATGAAATCTTACAATGTATATTTTTGTTTTTATATCTCATTAAATATTAAAATAAAATTCTTTTGTGCACAGGACATGTCTATGTTGTTGTTGCAATAGACGACAATGAAGAGGGGATAGAGTATTGGTTGGATTGATGTGTAGAGCCAAAACATAAGCTAACCACTCCTCGAGTAGATGATGATGGTTATGACTATCCAATAGGAACTGTGGTTGTTGTTGGCACCTAGCTACGTAATAATCTAACAAGAAAGAATGGATTGCCCACGTTTGAAGATTATGAATTACAGAAGAATATTATACATTACTCACATTTGGTAGTGGAAACTAATATAAAATTGGATAGATATCATGGTAGACCTGCTAATAAACAAATATGGTGTAACGCCCCGCCAAGAAACCTCGAAGGGAAAACGCTAAAACTCAAGAACGGAGTGCAAATATTTTTTTTAATAAAACCACATAATGACACAATGAGTTAATCATTAACTTCAGATTACACAATGGAAGACTTAAACACCACCTAAAGAGTTTCCCAACGTGATTACTTGATTCAACACTTACTCAACTTATGCTAATAAAACCCATTAAGTTGATTAACTTAATGACATGATAAGTTCATCCATTACAATCTAACCATACATTGCATCCAATCTTACATTAAAAAATATGTCATGCATCTAATTTCCATACATACTTTAATTGCATTAAAAGCTAATGAATTCTTTCCATTATACCAATCTATATTCTGCATGATCCCAATTATTGCGTTTAATAAGATAACTGCATACATGCATTCAAGATTAACATCATCTAATCCACATTATACATTTAACCATAATTCCATTCATACATGCAAAATAAAAAGGAACCAAAAGAAACTCAAGCACCACAGAACACCAAAATGATATCGAAGTTCACCCCTAGTGGGCTACATCTTTGGGTCTGCTCAACTACAAGACCCCTCTGATCAATAAAAGGGTGAAGAAACATAAGGTCCACATCATTAACATCCTGCCATCAAGGAGTACATGAACCAATAGATACGACTACATCGGTCCAATAGATACATGAATGATCCCAGAAAAGGAAAAGGATCCAACTGAACATGATAAAGAGCAGTCTCAAAGGAACAATTGGAGCACCCATGAAACCAAGTCCTTGCAACCCATCATAAGCAACCCATGATCTAGCATGAATATCAGGTTCTCACAAGGGTATAAACAACCAGATATGACTCCACAATAGTGCTCCTAGCAAAGACAACACAAACTACACACTAGTGAACATAAGGGACAAGTGTCATCACATAACTTGGTATGGCTACCCTGACAGGCCTCCATAGGTTCTAGCCCCATCTACTAGGTTACCCTTGCAACCTTTCTCAAACCTCCGACCCATCAAGTCCCATGTGGACCCAACACATCCTTTTGTGAAGACAAAGTTGTTGGTTTACCATTTTAGACCTTCTCACTACATGTCGAGTCTGAACTAGCACTCATCCCATGCGTGAGGCACAATTATCTTCTTAGTGTTTCATTTACAAAACTCTCTAATATGCTATTAGGTTATCACTTATTTAGAAACACTTTCAATGGGTTACCCTGTAACCACTTTGGGCACGGCCCCCACTCGAAAGCCACTTTCCCATATGACACTAGACCAAAATCCAATGAAACTCCAACAACCAAGGTATACACCATGACAATTATACGGAGTTAAATGCAGTAGGAATGCCTACTTTGCCAAACAAGTCCTCACATGAGGTGCACTGACTGACGGTTCTCTGAATAGAGACATGGCCAACTTCAGTCAACCACATAGCAACAGCCAACACTTGCAATCAAGGACATGACCAAATACAAAACTTTCACATCAAAACAGTCAAAACTCAAGTTCAAGGACATAAGCAGACACCAAATTAACCATATGACAATATCCGACAATTACAATCAAGAACTTGCCATTTCATAATCAAATGCGAATACAGAAACTAAATACGCATTGACACAAACCTGAAAAGACAATCTTTTTTCCATATCGTTTTAAGATACAACTCGGTCGAGTTTTCTAATAGATCTAAATTTCCAATTTCAATAATTGGCAAGGACATTGTTACATAAGAAATTCAATACTAAGATTGCAATCATATGATCGTGCCTATAATCCAGTTCATAAAAACAAAACATTAACCAAAAAAAATTTCCATCTAATGTCCATATTCGTTAAGAGAAAAAGTCATCAATTCTCTAACTCTAACTATCTATCTTTGAATTCCCCAATTAACATACTATTTAATCTTAGAAATTTCCAACTCAATCATTGTTTTAATTTCCAAGGATTAACAAATAGTATAATCTTTCTTTATCCAATTTACAAATACAATATTATTTTCTTTCTTAGGATTTTCCAAACAATATAAATATATCACTTTATTGCTCTAAAATATACTGAATAACATAGAATTAATTTTCTTTCCAAAATTACCAAAAACCATATGTTATTCATTTTAATGAGCTATATAACACAATACACCAATTTAATTTTAATTAAATATATTTTAATTAAAATCAAAATGCATATAAAAATGACTCTATAGTCACACATATATTTTATGCAGACCAAATGCACACCGCAAAAGGGAATATGCGGGGGATAACTACCTATCAGTATTTCTACTACCAACCAATAGCAAACACTACCAACCAGTAGTGTGCTACTAACCAGTAGTACTACTACCAACTGGTATCAGACACTACTATTGGTAGTGTGGATACCATACGATAGCAGACACTACCGACCGGTAATGTTGCTACCATACGGTAGCAGGCACTACACGGTAGTGGTGCTACCTTACCTGGTAGTGTTTCTACCTTACGGTAGAAGACACTGCCACCAGTAGTACTACTACCCTATGATAGTAGTAGCTACCAGCCCACATGGTAGGTATTCCCTGCCACATGGGTTAACATAAAAAAAAAAAAAATTAATTTTCTTTTAACAAAAAACCCTTCCAAACGCGCACTGTCTGAGTCTGAGACAAAATGGAATAATAAATTAATTTGAAATTATGAAAATAAACCAAGATTTCTAATATCAATATATATATTTTGAAGAACCAGAACCAGAAAGTAAAACTAAAAAGGTTTCTCCAACAAGGTTCCATATTTGGGCAAATAGAGGCAATTACACACAACCCTTCAACCAATATGCCCAACACAAACTAATTTCACAATTCATGAACCAAAATAGAGATTCAAACAAAATTTCATAATCAAAACCTACACACCCATTTTCAAAATAGAAAGTCAATTTGAGCAAATAAGAGTTGATCTAGAAGTTGGGAGAGGAAAGCAAGAAGGGTTCAACTGGAAGATTTAACTACCACTTTTCTCTATTCCACAGATTTAAGAGATTTTTCAACACACACACTCAGGTTTCTTCCAAATCAAAGTAATCTCTTTTAGCCAAAAAACCAAGGAGATAAACAAGAATCCAACCTCTATTAGCAATCCTAGAGAATGATTCAATGAAGAGCTCAACCTGCAAGCTCAAGAAATTCCTTCTCCTACAAATGCCCAAAATTCCCATTCCAAAAATAACTCTCCCCAAAATATTTTCCAAACCTAGGTTAAAAAGAAATATTTTGTTGACCAAAAGTCCATTTTAGGTTTAAAACATTTTTCACCCAAAATATAAATGAAAGTCATTTTCCCAACAAATTCAATATGCACAGATTGCTTTTTTCTTCCAAAAATTGATTTCTCAATTGAATAAAAATTAGCATTTCTATTTCAAAAAGCCAAAGAGGGTAAATATATTTTTTATTTTCAAATAACATTTAACCTTTGTATCAAAATGCATAAACTTAATTAATTGCTCATTTAAAATTATCCGTTTAATCAAACTTGCTACAAACATGAGTTGAGCAATTCTAATAATGATTAATCACACAAGGGGTCCTACTTAATTTAGTCCCTTAAATACCAATGCGTAAAAAAACACATTTAATCTAATTAAATGCTTGGGATTAAATAATCAATTTTACCACACACACATCACGCAGCCCAATACAGCCAAACCAACACACGATCCGCATACCCAACCAAAGGGGAAACTGATGGACGACTAACAGCGCTCACTTGAGCATGACCAGGGAAGGATGAGGTTCTTACGACTACCTAATCCAATTCCTTAGGACCCATAAGGTACACTCAAATCTGTGAATCTAGGTGGAGACAAACCTCGTACCCATGCGGTACCGCACCAATATCTTGCACAATGAATCACATATGCATACATATATATTGAATGAAAGTGTTATCCCAGGGTTAATAACCTGAATCAAAAGAACAACTAATCAAACATAATAATCGATGTGAAATCAACATTTACAGGTACACCTATTAAGCATAATACCTTACTTTAACATTTCAACCTGGAAAATTGACCATTCAAGAATGCCACTTAAAAATTCAGCCAAGGTCAAATCATTTTAAAAAATATGTTTAGGGCAGGGGTACTACATCCTCCCCCCTAGGTTTCGACTTACTCCTGGAAGTCGTAAGGCTAGAAGGAAACATGCAACACGCATAAGCCTTGAAACTCATTTAACAAATGTCAAATTGCACATATGCATCCTTTCACAAGTAAATGAAACATTATTGCTAAATCCTTTACGAATTCCATTATCCAATAGTAAAATACATCCAAATTCATATATTTCTTATAACATTCAAGGAACTATCTAAAATCATAGCAGTGAAACAAGAATTTTCTTCCTTTCATCCCACCAAATTAATACATTAATAGAGGTAAACAACAATTACCATACTCATCTACCAAATATGACAAGAAAACATGCCATCATGATCAATTTCCTTTACCAATCCATCCTTTTCATAAAATTCTATCGCATAGAACTAGCTTCAAATTTCAAATTCTACAACCAAGTTAACTTTTATGAAATAAGAGCAACACATAGAACACAATTGTTTACACTTGCGAGGGATATAAAAAACCTTTCCAAAGACTATGTCCCATAACATAGTGGTAAGATAACACAATTGATTCCATGGTTACACAAAATATCCATCCACATAACTAGAATGTACAACTCAAAAGGCCACATGTGAGCATGTCTAATGCTTGGTCATAGATAACATGCACGATCAACATCTCTATGCCTGATCTCAAAACAAATAACATGATCATAAATATCCAATATCTCACTCAAGGGCTTGATGGTGCTAGGGCACACCATAGTGGTGCTACCTTCCATACAAGACCCTTGTGAGCATCCCTTGTTGCATAAGGTGGTTAGCCTCCAAGAGATAGTCACCACACATAGGTAGGTAGTGGATCCTAGCTGTATCACAACCTCACATACCCCCATCCTCAAGGTTCCCTATGTCTACTTCCTCGTATACACTCAACCAAGACCATCTCATATGTCCTTGGAGAGGAATTCACATTTCAACACAAGACCAGCATACAAAAACAATAAGGATAAACCAGTTTAGCCACCAAAATACAGATGAATAAAGATAATAATTCACCAATTCCAACAGTAAGGCAAGAAAATTATGGAATTGCAATGCCAAATCAAGTAAGCAAAAGATCGCAAGATCGTGGCTAAACCTTCAAAATCAAATAGAATAAATTTTTTGGTCCACATAAGAAGTAATTAAGAATATCATTATTACACATAACATCACTATGTGACTAGCATCTAGCCACCAACGAGGAAGGGGGAACAATCGTCTAGCTAGTGCAGTAGTTCATCATGTGGTGTGGCCAAGTCACACATCCACATGGCATGGTAGTGTGCACCCTCGACATCACCTCGCATCATGTCGTCACGTGGCATGGCTCTACCCTAAACAAGTCGATAGGTTGCATGGTAAGTCCTACTACATCTCGTATCGTGTCTCAGCACGACATGGTAATACTCCAAGTGGCGAAGGCACGCAATGGACATATCTCGCATGGCATTTTACCTCATGGAAAAAGGCATGCACAGGTCACACCTCACATAGTGATGTACCTCTTAGGATACTCGTCGTAAGCCAAAGGTATACATGGCTAAATTCCACCCACAAGTCTACCAACGCCTGCTAACCGGTAGCTCATGTGGAAATAACATACCTTTCATGAAGACAAGGAAAAAGATCCTTCAAGATACACCATCACTATGCTCAAGAACTGCCATCAATATGCTCAAATAAAAGAGAGGAATAGGCTAGCACACACAAACCTTATAAACTGGTTCATCAAAAAGGGAAAGTATTGAGTACACCTTTAATACGGTTTTATTATAGAACTATATTATTTCCCTCGAAATAGAGAAGCTAAGGTCGCTTCGCGATGACATTACTCATACGTTGATCCATACTTTTTAAGGAACGGTGACTTCTAATACTACCCCTTAACATACTGAAGTACCGGCAACTCGTGGGTTGGCACTCATTAGGGTAACAAATAAGAAACATCACATAAACAGTATGGTTTTCCATACTCATAAGTAAACATATCCTCCATGGTTGATTACTTCACCATTCCATGGGCACATATAGAAAGCACTAGTTTCTCACAATACTCAACGAAAGCACCAGTACTAGTTTATTCACATTTACAAGTACTTTTCAGTACACTATCATCTACTCAAGGAAGGTTTTAATTATGCTTCCCACATGAATAACTGAATAGAATATATTCTAGGTACAAGTACTGAAATTATTTACAATCTAAAATTACATAAGGAAGTAACGTCATTTCTATATCTTTCACTAATACTACTCAGCATTCATAATCACATCACTAACCATGCCAATCTTCTTTCTGAAGCTTAAGACTTCCATCTTTCAATATGAAGCCAAAATGCAAAAATACAATTTCATATGCTTTATAAACATTATATTTAAATCAATGCATTCTTTAGAAGAATTTCTAACCATCTTCTAACTAGGTAGAGAGAAGGGAAAGAGAGTTTGATAGTCAACCCATTTCATGCATAACCACAAAATAAACAAGATCACACATCATGCAAAAAATTTCTCTATATATGCATATCATCTTAATTGAGCAGTTTTCATTTCACTACCATTAAGAAGAATTCCAATAGGCCTAACATGACATTTCCAAAAATTATGGTTGCAATAGAATGTCCTAATTTCCAAACAACAGATTCAAGACAGACAATCTTTCATCGAAAGTCAAAGTACGAGAAGAAGGTAGACAAGGAGATATCAACTAAAGAATACATATTAATGCATGCACATCAAACAAGCTTTTCATTTGCACTTTCTATTCATGCCAAGTCAATTTATATATCCAAAAGAAAGTTCAATAAAACATTGTTCAAATAGGTCCTCAATTGAATCAGTATTATGAAACACATAAAGAGATCTTTCATGGAACACATCAACACACTCTTAGCCACTATAACATGATCCCTTTCATACACCTTGTTACAAACAAGGCAATTTCACATATCTTCTATTCAGACATTAATGCACGTTACTTAAGAAAGAAATTCCATTATGTTACTCCTACAACACACATGGAGAATTCTTTTATGAAAACATACAACTTCCTCCCAATAACCATTATGAACTTTTAAACCCATAGCCCTCTTATTATCTAAATACATAGAAGAATCATAAGGCTCACACAAGGGTTCAAGAAGTCACAACCTTTCTCTTGCAATAAGAACACTTTCATAAGTAATAAATACACATATAACAAACATTTTAATTTCTATAGAGAAAGAGGAGGAAGGGTGATAGCAAGGTGTAAACACACATGTTACACACAATAAGGTTTGCTTGAAAGAATATGCAAAAGAACAGAACACGAGTCCTTAAGATCTTCAAGATCCTATGCCTCGATTACAAGCATACAATAGGAGGACAAGCATACACCATAAGGTCTATGCACCTCACACCAACTAAGGTCACAAGCAACACTAGAGATCCCAGAGTTTGCAACATGGCCTCTGATACCAAATGTAATGCCCCGCCAGGAAACCCCGAAGGGAAAAAGCTAAAACTAAAGAACAAAGTGCAAATATTTTTTTTAATAAAACCACATAATGACACAATGAGTTAATCATTAAGTTCAGATTACACAAGGAAATACTTAAACACCACCTAAAGAGTTTCCCAACATGATTACTTGACTCAAAACTTACTCAACTTACGCTAATAAAACCCATTAAGTTGATTAACTTAATGACATGATAAGTTAATCCATTACAATCTAACCATACATTACATCCAATCTTACATTAAAACATATGCCATGCATCTAATTTCCATACATACTTTAATTGCATTAAAAGCTAATGAATTATTTCCATTATACCAATCTATATTCTACATGATCCCAATTACTGAATTTAATAAGATAACTGCATACATGCATTCAAGATTAACATCATCTAATCCATATTATACATTTAACCATAATACCATACATACATACAAAATAAAAAGGAACCAGAAGAAACTCAAACACCATAAAATACCAAAATGATATCGGAGTTTGCCCCTAGTGGGCTACACCTCTGGGTCTGCTCAACTACAAGACCCCTCTGATCAATAAAAGGGTGAAGAATACATAAGGTCCACATCATTAACATCCTTCCATCAAGGCGTACATGAACCAATAATACATATGACCACATCGGTCCAATAGATACATGGATGATCCTAGAAAAGGAAAAGGATCCAACTAAACATGATAAGGAGCAGTATCAAAGGAACAACTGTAGTACTCGTGAAACTAAGTCCTCACAACCCATCATAAGAAACCCATGGTCTAGCATGAATATTAGGTTCTCACAAGAGCATAAACAACTAGATATGACTCCACAATAGTGCTCCTAGCAAAGACAACACAAATTGCACACTAGTGAACATAAGGGACAAGGTCATCATATAACTTGGTATGGCTACCCTGGCAAGCCTCCGTAGGTTCCAGCCCCATCTATTGGGTTACCTTGACAACCTTTCCCGAACCTCCGGCCCATCCAAGTCCCATGTGGACCCAACACATCCTTTCGTGAAGACAAGCTTGTTGGTTTGCCATTTCAGGCCTTCTCACTGCATGTCAAGTTTGTACTAGCACTCATACCATGCGTGAGGCACAATTATCTTCTTGGTGTTTCATTTACAAAACTCTCTAATATGCTATTAGGTTATCACTTATTTAGAAACACTTTTGATGGGTTACCCTGCAACCACTTTGGGCACGGCCTCCACTAGAAAGCCACTTTCCCATATGACACTAGACTAAAATCCAATGAAACTCCAACAACCAAGGTATACACCAAGACAATTCAGTAGGAATGCCTACTTGGCCAAACAAGTCCTCACATGAGGTGCACTGAATGACGGTTCTCTAACTAGAGACATGACCAGATTCAGTCAACCACATAGCAACAACCAACACTTGCAATCAAGGACATGACCAGATACAAAACTGTCACATGAAAATAGTCAAAACTCGAGTTCAAGGACATAAGTAGATACCAAATTAACCATATGACAATATCAAACAATTATAATCAAGAACTTTACATTTCATAATCAAATGCGAATACAGAAACTAAACACGCATTGACACAAACCTGAAAAGACAATCTTTTTTCCATATCGTTTTAAGATACAACTTAGTCAAGTTTTCTAATAGATCTAAATTTCCAATTTCAATAATTGGCAAGGACACCATTACATAAGAAATTCAATACTAAGATTGCAATCATATGATCATGCCTATAATCCAATTCGTAAAAACAAAACTTTAACAAAAGTATTTTCCCATCTAATGTCCATATTTCGTTAAGAGAAAAAGTCATCAATTGTCTAACTCTAACTATCTATCTTTGAATTCCCCAATTAACATACTATTTAATCTCAGGAATTTCCAACTCAGTCATTGTTTTAATTTCCAAGGATTAACAAATAGTATAATATTTCTTTATCCAATTTACAAATACAATATTATTTCCTTTCTTAGGATTTTCCAAACAATATAAATATATCATTTTATTGCTCTGAAATATATTGAATAACATAGAATTAATTTACTTTCCAAAATTACCAAAAACCATATGTTATTCATTTTAACGAGCTATATAACACAATACACCAATTTAGTCTCAATTAAATATATTTTAATTAAAATCAAAATGCATATAAAAATGACTTTATAGTCACACATATATTTTATGCGGACCAAATGCAAACCGCAAAAGGGAATGTGTGGGGGGCAGCTACCTGTCGATAGTGTTGCTACCGACCAGTAGTAGACACTACCAACTGGTAGTGCTGCTACCAACTGGTAGCCGCACTACCGTCACTACCGCCAGTAGTGTGGCTACCATATGTTAGCAAACACTATCGACCGATGGTGCTGCTACTTTATGGTAGAAGACACTACCGCTGATAGTGCTACTACCCTATGGTAGCAGCAGCTACCAGTCCACGTGGTGGGTATTCCCTGCCACGTGGGTTAACATAAATATTTATTTTTTAAATTTTTCTTTTAATAGAAAACCCTTCCAAACGCGCACAGTCTAAGCCCGAGACAAAATGGAATAAATAAATTTATTTCAAATTCTGAAAATAAACCAAGATTTCCAATATCAATATATATATATATATATGTTGAAGAACCAGAACCCGAAAGTAAAACTAAAAATTTTTCTCCAACAAGGTTCCATATTTGGGCAAATGGAGGCAATTACACACAACCCTTCAACCAATATGCCCAACACAAACTAATTTCACAATTCATCAACCAAAACAAAGATTCAAATGAAATTTCATAATCAAAACCTACACACCCATTTCCAGAATAGAAAATCAATTTGAGCAAATAAGAGTTGATCTGGAAGTTGGGAGAGGAAAGCAAGAAGGATTCAATTGCAAGATTTAACTACCACTTTTCTCTATTCCACATATTTAAGAGATTTTTCAACACACACTCAGATTTCTTCCAAATTAAAGCAATCTCTTTTAGCAAAAAAATCAAGGAGATAAACAAGAATCCAACCTCTATCAACAATCCTGAAAAATGATTCGATGAAGAGCTCAACCTGCAAACTCAAGAAATTCTTTCTCCTACAAATGCCCAAAATTCTCATTCCAAAAACAACTCTCCCAAAAATATTTTCCAAACCTAGGTTAAAAAGGAATATTTTGTTGACCAAAAGTCCATTTTAGGTTTAAAATATTTTACACCCAAAATACAAATGAAAATCGTTTTCCCAACAAATTCAATATGCACAAATTGCTTTTCTCTTCCAAAAATTAATTTCTCAATTGAATAAAAATTAGCATTTCTATTTCAAAAAGCCAAAGAGGGTAAATATATATTTTATTTTCAAATAACATTTAACCTTTGTATCAAAATGCATAAACTTAATTAATTGCTCATTTAAAATTATCTGTTTAATCAAACTTGCTACAAACATGAGTTGAGCAATTCTAATAATGATTAATCACACAAGGGGTCCTACTTAATTTAGTCCCTTAAATACCAATGCGTAAAAAAACACATTTAATCTAATTAAATGCTTGGGATTAAATAATCAATTTTACCACACACACATCACGCAGCCCAATACAGCCAAACCAACACACGATCCGCATACCCAACCAAAGGGGAAACTAATGGACGACTAATGGCGCTCACTTGAGCATGACCAGGGAAGGATGAGGTTCTTACGACTACCTAATCCAATTCCTTAGGACCCATAAGGTACACTCAAATCTGTGAATCCAGGTGGAGACAAACCTCGTACCCATGTGGTACCGCACCTGCAATATCTTGCACAATGAATCACATATGCATACATATATATTGAATGAAAGTGTTATCCCAGGGTTAATAACCTGAATCAAAAGAACAACTAATCAAACATAATAATCGATGTGAAATCAACATTTACAAGTACACCTATTAAGCATAATACCTGACTTTAACATTTCAACCTGGAAAATTGACCATTCAAGAATGCCACTTAAAAAGTCAACCAAGGTCAAATTGGTTAAAAAAATATGATTACAGCAGGGGTGCTACATATGGACTCTCTCTATGGAAGAGCACGAGAAAATTATAGATTCTTTACAAAATAGACAGGATACAAATGGTATAATAGAATTAATATATACAAGTTATAATTTGAACCCTTAATCCACCTCCCTTTTAAAAGTCATGATGTTTATTTTATATAGCATTTTAAATAATGCATCCTAATTATAAAATCTAATCTAGTAATTTTTTTTCAGGTCTACCACAAGTAGAATGCATCAATGAAAACCAAGTTATTTGTGCATACTTTATGTTCCATTTTGAATAATTACAAGTAAGTTAAAGTTTTGTACCCTTAAGGCAACTCCCTTTTAAGAGTTGTGATGTATGCTTTATGTTGTAATTTAAATTGAATGCATCCTCATTATCAAAACTAATCATATGTATATTTTTTTCCAGGTCTCTCAGAGTAGACTTGGCCTCAATGACTACTACTATTTGTGCATACTTTATGTTGTATTTTGAGAGATATATCCTTATTATTATAATTTAAATAGACTATTTCTTATTTTATTTCAAGTCTTCCACATGTACATGGCATCAATGAATACTATTATTTGTGCATTTACAAATATGTTTAAGGTTAAATTTTTTAACTTTAATTGACTAATGTAATATTCTTGCACTTGAATGTTGAATTATGATTGTGTATTTTATAGGATATGTTTTTATTTGCAAGTCCCTTAGGAGATGAAGTCAAGTATTTTAGAAAGGTCTGCTTGATTACACTTTGTGTAATATACATAAATGAGAGACTATTGGTCAAATTTATGAATGAGATAATTATGTTTTAATCAAGTTCTATTCAATATATTATATATTCTATGGGGTAAATTTAATTTCATACATAGCACACGGGTTCTACTTGTTGGACCCCACCATACCACCTACTTTGTTCCTTACACTTTGCTCTTATCATCATTGTTATTGAAATGGTAATTATATATTTAAACCTATGTTTTGATACTTTTCTCTTATCATCATTATTATTGTAACATGGTAATTATATATTTGATTATATATTTTGTGTATCTATGATGATTAATTCTTTTTAATTTAGTTTAAAATGTGTTATAACTATAAGATATGTTTTGATACTTTGGTCTTATCATCATTATTAGTTCATGATGTACACCTTTATTTTATCTAGTCACAAGTTATTTAAATAAAATTCCATAAATAAAATTTCAAGTCCACATAATCCATATAAAGTTATTTAAGCACAAGTTCCATAAATAAAATTTCAAGTCCACATAATCCATATAATATCTAATCCAAATATCTCTCGATGGTAACATGATGAACTCCACATAATATCTAATGTGCATATATATGTCATCCAAAAAATATATATGATCTAATCCTATTATGCAACTATCCATATATATAAAGTATGTGCACGTCCAAGATAATATATACAATGTTAAAAAATAAGTACATGTGTAAACAAATGTGTAAAGTCCATAAAAAAGTACATATCATATAAAATAGTACATGTACATCATATCAGAGCCAAATAAACAGTAAAATCTAAGTGTTATCATCAATAACATCTCATGGTCTGTTCTCCCCGGGACGTGGACTAGATCGACCCGTCTCATGTTGTAGAAGGAAAAAATAATATTAAAATACTTGATTAATTATTAAAAAAGAATCATTTATCAAATACAGTTGGAATTCATAAATTAAGTTACAAACTTGTTGTATGCATGTGCACATCAACTCTAGTAGCTTGTTTTGCATGTACTATATACTCAGGAGTTGTGTCATCCTATATACAAGATAAGAAACATGATATAATGAACATGAGTACATACACGTTTTTATTTCTTTATTAAATAAAAATGAAAATGTATAATTTAATTAAATAATCATATAATAAAATATCATACATAAGGTTGCTCATCTCCTCTAGCAATATCTTGTGCACCTTAACGTGTATGTACATTGAAATCAATGCCAAATGTAGTGTTAGCTAAGTCATGTACAAGGTCAAATTCAAAGTGTCCAATTAAATGTCAAACTAAGAGTCAAAATAAGGTCAAATTAAGTATTGCTTATTAAGACCTCAAAGGATGTCGATGGGCGTTCAATTTGGCTCTGATAAAAATGATGAGGATAACCTATCCTGATAGTAGTGTCCACCTACAAACATGCATTTAATGAAATCATATTTATTGAACATATATGTGTATTAAATAATTTCAAGTCAAGTTACAATGTTGTAAGAACATATTTAATTTATGAATTCTAAGATACATACAATAGATGGTGTCACAGTTGTCACACCCTCTTCTCGATGTGATGTAGAGTTCCCTCATGACCTGAATCCTGGAGAAAGAAGCATTCAATGTGTCAACATGGAAATTTATATAGTATATGATGATAACATATTAACTTAAAAAGCTAGTACAATGTCTAGATAGAAATTGATACTATACCCCAAAAGGTGTGCCAAGTTGTGTAGGAGTAGATGCAATATTGACTTGAACATTTGGTGTAGTCCTTTTCTACATAAACCAAATTTATTTAATGAAGTACTAGATTGTATAAAAAAAAGACATGCACTTAATTTATATATTGACATGTACATGTATATATATCTATACCTACTCAAGATGATCATCAGAGAAAAGAACATCCATAAATGATGTCATCATAGTATCATTTGTTGCATCATGCTCAGTTGCAATTGAAGTGGATCCTGGATCAGCAGTAGGACCTACACACATTTGATGAAATATTATACACATATGTGGCATCGATCGAGGAGCAGATGCCATGTGTGCAGCTTGCTCACTCAGGTTACCTGTGAGGGAAGTCATAATGTCTAATGTTGAAATGAATGATATATTCTACACATATATAGGAATCAATGGAGCAACAGGTGGAACCGTGGGTGGATTTGGTAGGGAATTATTAGTGCATGCCCCTAATCTAGGTTGTGGCATTCCACCACCAACACCCTGGAATGACTTAATATAAAAAAAATTGGTTTTTTGTGCAATAAAAATTCACAGTATAATTTCTTCATAAAATATAAAGGGCTCTCATAATTACGATGTGGTGGATAATCAAAAACCATCCACCATATATCCTAGAAGTGTCTAACCATTTCTGGATGATCACATCACCTAATTGAAATTCTTTTCTAGGTAAGTTGCATTGGTTCTTTTGTTTTTGGGTTAGTAAAATGTGGACATAAATGAGCTTTAGTTATTCTAAGATCAGTGATCTGCCTATAAGTTAATCCATCGGCATAAAAATCATGGAACTCTTGTCGTCATCTATGAAATTGATCTAATTGAGAATCAACTGATCTAACTGACTCGGCAACAATTTGCATTTATTTTGCAAACTCTAGAAGATGGGGGGAGGGGGGTGATTGGCTCATTTTGGATTGAAATAATATTGTGTTCAATAACTTGTAGGTTTTCATTAACTCTTTCTCTTAAATGAATTTCATCTATCTAGGGGGTGGAGGTGGTGGTGGTGGTGGAGGTGGGGGAGGAGGGGGTTGCAATGGGGGATTTTCACCTAACAATTCATCTATGTCAAACACGTCCATCATAACAAAGAGCTCCTGCATATATAAAGATATACATGAATTATATACAACTCTATGTCAAAGAAGAATCTATTTTAGTTTTTTTAAAAGCATTTATAAATAGTAACATTTCTATGTTATTGAATGAGATACACATGAAATATAATATAATATTGAACTTAAAAAATATAATCTTTAAATATAAAATTTGTGCACAAAACTTAATAAAAACTTTCATTGAAACTTCATAAATCTATTATATATTCAATTTAATGTACTCATTTCTTGTAAAATTCATCAACTATTAAAATCAATAAAAAATATTCCATACATGAACTTGTAAAAAAAGTAAAATAAGATCAATATATATAAAGTAATATATAATAAATAATTAGTCACAATTTTGGTAAACATATTGAATTAGTACTTCGGTGTTGGAGATGAATTAGATGATGAAGTTGGAAATTTGAGAAAATCATGCCACATCATGGCTTAATAGGTCTTATTATGGACCTATTATACCATGATGATGGCATAATAGGTGGACTATTATGTCATCATGGCATAATAGGTCCTATTATGCCATGTCATGATATAATAGGTCATATCATGCTATGACATGTCCATAATTGGTCCTATCATACCATGACATGGCATAATAGGACCATAATAGGACCTTTATGGCATGGCATGGCATAAATGGTCCTATTGTGCCATTTCATGGCATAATAGGAACTATTATGGCATGTCATGGCATAATAGGACCTATTATGGCATGTCATGGCATAATAGGACCTATTATGGCATGTCATGGCATAATAGGACCTATTATGGCATGTCATGGCATAATAGGACCTATTATGGCATGGCATGGCATAATAGGACCTATTATGCCATGACATGATATAATAGGACCAACTATGGACCTATTATGCAATGTCATGGCATAATAGGACATATTATGCCATCATGGCATAATGTGTCCTATTATGCCATAATCATCCCTTAACCTAGCTACTTGTTCCTTATCATCCTTGTCATTTCAATAACCCACCTTCTAAAAATTGTCATCCTTGCTTCTTTTTTGAGTTGTCAAACTTCTCTTCATCTAACACTTATTCAAGTTATGCTTAATTATCTAGCTCTATTGGTTCTTTCATTATTTTTTTAAGTCAAACTTTCATCCATCCTCCCACCTTATTTCTCTTTCCTTGATTCATTCTAAATATTTTCACCTGATAACTTGCTAAATATTTCCCATCAAAGTTTGAGAATTAGAATTTCCTTCGAAATGGTACTAGGTATGAATCAAGCCTAAACTTTGATATCTAAAATTTGAAGAGTAATGTAGATTACTTAAGGTTATACATTTGGATTTCCCTTTTCTAAAATGATTTTTTAGTTACCCGAATGTCCAGTAGCTCAAATTGTGGTTTTAATTATGGATTTTGTCCAATCCATGAAATTTAAAACATCTCACCTATTTTTTTGACTTCCCATAACCCATTAGAATAGCCCAAAAGGCCACATGGTCACCTAAAAATGATCCAAGGCACTAGAAAGGTACCAATAACTAATAGTGGTAACTTTTGTATTGCCTAATGAGGATTAAGAACAATTTTGGTACATATGTGATTTAAGGAATTGGAATGGTGGCTTGCTAGAAGTGGTTAATTTTTTTAGTTTATTGTGTCATTTCATGGCATAATAGGACCTATTATGGCATGTCATGGCATAATAGGACCTATTATGCCATGATGACATAATAGGACCTATTCATGGCATAATAGGTCCTATTATGCCATGTCATGGTATGACAGGACCAACTATGGACCTATTATGCAATGTCATGGCTTAATATGACATACTATGTCATCATGACATGATGTGTCCTATTATTCCATGACATGGCATAATAGGTCCATAGTTGGTCCTATCATACCATGACATGGCATAATGTGTCCTACTATATTCCTATTATGCCATGACATGCCTTAATATGACATGATGGCATTGTAGACACCTAAAAATGTCTCATTGATCATGTACTAATTATTCCTCTAATTAGTTAAATAATTCTTTAATTATTTAATTAAGCTAATTAATCTTGTTCTTCTAATTTCATATTTCCTCATCATCTTACTAATTATCTCTATTTCTTATTCTTTCACCATTTAATCATTTAACCATGTTCTAATATTATTTAAATATTTATTATTTAATTAATTATAATTAATTCCCCAATTTATATAATCTTTATTATTTAAATAAATTAATTCTCAATTTCTATCTCTAATCATCTAATCATTAACCCTCTTCTAAATATTAATTAAATATTTATTATTTAATTATTTATGATTTTAATCCTTTAATTCAAATAATCCTTGTTATTTAATTAAATTCAATTTCTAAATAATTAAATAGTTTCTTTAAATTATTTAATTAACTAACTAATTCTTCAAATTCCAAATCCCCGTATTCTAATTTCATTTAATTTAATTAATTCTTTTAATTTCTTCCAATTTCAAATACGTGTGCATGATTTCAAAAACCAAATTGAAAATCAAAGTCAAGTTCTAAATATATTCAAATACTAAATTGAATTTAAAATAAATTCAATTATTTGAATAAATCTCATGCGAAGATTAAATTGAAAATCTAAGTCAAAGTGCAAGCACATACTAAATTAATTAATTCAATTAATTAATTAATTAAATCATTATCTTTCCAATCTCTATTTTCATCTTCTAGTTAGTTTTTTTCTAAATAAAGTTTTCTTTGTCATCAATCAATTATCCTCCAATTATTCTTTTTCTTCCTTCAGTTAGCTTTTTCTCAATCAGTTAACTCAATTAATCTATTCAATCTATTCTGTTTCACCTCTAAATCAACAGTTCAACTATCAATTTTCATGTGAGCTCACCTGAGTTCCACCTCTTGATCAATTTGTTCCACCTTTCAATCAATCCTCTCCAAAAATCTCTAAATTGAGCATTCAATCACCATTCTCAACAATCACGAACTTTGAATCTTTGTATCAATTGCAGGTTGTCAGCGCGATATCTAAGAGCCATCATACCACAAAGAGGAGAAGAACAATGGAAGCCATATGTGATTATGGAATAGGGAGTTTTGATTAATATTTTACACTCCTATTTCTTAATTACATTATTTCATTGGTTTATGTTTAAATTGCTTAGATAAATAAGGGATTCATGAATTTCCTTATTTCCTATAAAGCAATGATGAATTTGAGCATAGCACATTTTGGTGAACCCAACGTAAGAAACAACTAATTAACCTTCTCTATTTTCTGTGTTATTTTTGTAGATTGTACGGATTGTTTTTCCTTTTTTCAGGTTTTGCATGGATTTCAAAGAAGATCTCTTCGTCATGCATTCATGTTTGCATCATTAAGCAATCGCATAGACAGGCCTACACAATCGAGTAGACAGGGTTACGCATTCATGTGGAACCCATCACAAAATCACCTACACAAGATCATGCAATCGCTTTGATACTGTCATGCATTCATTAGGAATATTGTTGTTCTGATTATTATGTTCTTATTTCTTTTCTGTTCTCTAATATGTGTAATTTTGCATGAAATTGGATAATCTGAAAATGGATTATTTTTATTGTGTGTTTTTGTTATAACAGTTTATGGCACGTAAGGTACAATTTAGAATTTCACGTGCCAGGAGAGAAAAGGAGCAAAGAAGATAGGCTAGACACCATCAGAAAATTCTCAAAGTGGAAAAGAAGATACAAGATTTTGAAGACCAACTAGCCATCGAGAGACCTTGCTAGAGCCTCACAATCTGTTTTGCAGGTTTCTGATCAAAATTAGCTTCAGTTTTTTATTTTTTGTGTTGTCTACCTGTAGATCACGTAATTGCCTTGTTATCATCATTCAATCAATCTATTAGAATCATGCATTCGCTCTGTCAGGATCATGCATTCACTCTAACAGAATCGTGCAATCACCTATGGAGGATCACATAATTGCACAAGTATCATCACACATTCGTTTCTGTTATTTTTGAGTTATCTGTTTTCTATGGATTTTATTTGGTTACTAATGATCTGTTTGCAACCTATGGAAAATTTACAAAAGGGATCAGATTGGTATTAGATCATAAACACTCATTCTCTCACACTTCATTTTTTTGGGCTTAAAATTAACAATGGTTTAAAATGGACATGCATGTATAACACTTCAGTTTGGGCTTAAAATCAACAATGGTTAAAATGGACATGCATGTATAACACTTCAATTTGGGCTTAAAATCAACAATGGTTAAAATTGACATGCATGCCTTCACATTTTAGTTTGGTGTTTAAAATTGACATGCACATGCGTATTCAACACCTCAATTTGGGATTTAAAATGAACGTGAATCAGACTGCACATAGATTAACTCACATTTGATTTTCTTAAGGAAAAGAACTTTTATCGTGTTTGGGATGGACCTATTGCTGCATTAACTACCTTTTCACCCGCCTTCGGAGTCTTGGGAGAAAGGGAGAAGGTGACAACGATGCCCAATTTTATTTTACTTCAAGTAGTGAGGGATACCTTTGACTGGGAATTTCATCACCCCACAGAGGTACTTCGAATTGGGATGCACTGGGGATATCATCTCTAATAGCATACTCTTGAGCCGCTAAATAAACATACTGGTCAAGCGGCTAGAGTGTTGAGTGAATTCAACGTATGTGGGGGCCTTCCCTATACTGATAAGCTCAACTAAATTCTTAAGTGGCTTGCTCTGAGAATCTGTCGTTGGATCAGGACCCCTCAAAATTTTACAATAAGAACCAACTTAGTAGCCCAAAATCCCACATTCAGTGATTCTGGGAGTGCAGATCGTACCCATAGATATCCTTCATGTACCTTGCATTATGATACATAAATCCCTCGATCATAAGATCTTCGGGTAAGAGAGACCAGCATGCCCAAGAAGTGTGTGTCGTGGAGTGGAGACAGTGTTGCTATACTCTCTATCTATTCGTTTTGTTTCAGTATTTTATTGTAAGGGCCTCATTTGAATGGTTTTCAATTTCCAACCTAAGATTGTCTTCTGTGTCTTTTTTTGTATCGTTGTATCAAACTAGTATTGAGTCAGTTATTTGGGATATTTCAGGCTCTATCCTACGTATCTTTGAATTCTCTGAGATTGCTTGAAAAACTAGTTCAGTCAGCTATATCTACCTCCAAACAATTGTTCTCAGACTTGGAAAACCACAAAACTTGTCCTACACGTGGAATTACTGAAAACAAAGTTCATTTTTTGAAATGTCAAAACTCAAAAGTTTATACACTTGTGACCATAGGTAGTCTTTGCATAGTCCTCATTTACGTCCTTATTATCATCCTAAGTCCTTGCATAGTCCTCATTTACGTCCTTATTATTGTCCTAAGTCATTGCATAGTCCACATTTACGTCCTCATTATCATCCTAAATCCTTGCATAATCCTCATTTACGTCCTCATTATCATCCTAAGTCCTTGCATAGTCCTCATTTATGTCCTTATTATCGTCCATAGTATTTTCATAGTCTTCATTCACATCCTCATTATCGTCCTCATATAAGTCCTTGTCTAGACCCCATACATCTATCTTAGTCCATCATCATTTGCATAATCATCCTACAAATTCATAGCATGCGTCTTAATGGGTCTCTCAGGTGATGGTTTGCTCCCCTTCGAGCAACCTAATCTAGTGCCAAATGGTGGTCAGGGAGAAATTATTGAAGGTCTAGCTAACTTATCCTAGGAATCAAGGAGAAACGCACCCCATTATATAGGAGTCGAGTATGAGATAAATATCAAGTATAAAATTGCCCATAGGATTGATAGTGAAATTGTTGTAGAACATCTAAGATAAAAACTTGAAAAACTCGCGTTGCAGAAATCTTGAAATACTCAACAAGTCTCGCATCAAAATCCTAAATAAAGTGTCTAGTGTAGTCTTGCATACCCCATACTTAGGTCTAGAGTCTAGCATTAGTTGTCGTCTTGCATAAGGTTCTAAGACCTCCTGCATATATAAGTCTTAAATGTCCGTCACAAGGTCACAAAAGGCAAAAGGTACAATGGACCCAAATAGTGACTTGTCAATAAACCCAACTTAGAATATGGACATATCAACTAGTCAACACTCAAGTTCTCAGACAATGTCTATAATACATGAACTACAACAACATTTAACACAAGAAGAAATTGAATCAACTCAACAAGATCCACATGTCCTTATGATCTTAGATGCACTTATACATAGTCATAGGGACAAATATCTCTCGTTGTTATTACAAAATGGGGCAAAATTACCTGAAGATTTTGATGTCACAAAAATCTTGCCACTAGGAAATACTCTAGGTCAAGATAATAGTCAAATACCGCATATAACACAAATGCAAACAAAGACCTCCAGTTTTCCTCAGAATGCACCTATACAAACAAATGTCAGTTCAAACGTGAACTCTCAATCAAGTGCATCATCTTCAATGATAAATGTTAGCGCACCAACACAGACCATACCGATAATATCAAGTGTCTCAAAACCTATTCAAACATAGATTCCTCATACAACAAGTGCAACCCAACCTCTGGTTTCCTATTCTATAGGATCAACATATAGTCATCAAAATGCAAATCTAGGTTTTGCCAATACAATGAGTACAACTCAGCCAAACATGGGTTCACATATCACTTATTTTACAGTACCTAGTGGAACATACAACACATGAAATTATAATCATGATACATTCCAACAACCTCCTAGTTATGCTACCATGAATCCTTTTGTGGGACATACACAAGTACAAAGTGTACCTTTGACTCAAACAAATATTCTGTCACAACAATTACAGAATTTGCAACAACAGGTGACGACTATGTAAACTGGCAATGATGAAAAGAGCTACACAAAGTAGGACTTACATCCTTATCCTTTTGATCACACATTATACATGCTTCCTTTCCCACCACATTTTGAAACACCGAAATTCGACAGATATCGAGAGAAAGGTGATCCTAGAGACCACATTAGAGAGTTTTTTACGACATGCATAGAGGTTGCAATAGAAGACACTTACCTAATGAGGTTGTTTCCTAAAATTCTGGGAGGCCCAACCTTAGAGTGGTTCTCACATTTACCACCAACTATCACATCATGGGGAGAATTAGTTGAACACTTTATTGCAAATTTTTCACATAACATTGAAACCCCAGTCACTTTGATGGACTTGTGCGTCGTGAAACAATATGAGAATGAAACATTCACATCCTTCATACAATGATGGAGAGCTCTCTATAGGAGGTGCAAGACTATTATTCCAGAAACAGAGCAAGTGGATATGTTCACAGAAAACTTAATCCCTAAGATTAAATACTTGATACAAATGCAATGTTTAACCATATTTAAACAAATCACTCAAAAATCTCTAAAGTGTGAGAAAGGACTAGTGGAACAAGGTATCATTAAGTGTGCAAACAACAACAACAATGGTAAATCTAAATTTTGGTCAAAAAACAAAAATGTGACCAACGATGGTGTTGTAGATGCCCGTACGGTGAATAGAACTCAACCGGTTTTATCTTTAGGCACAAGTCAATCATTAAATCCACATACAGATAATAACACTATCTCAACAAATGTAATTGCAAGGCAAAATATGAATGGAAAATACCCAAGGGTAAATGCTCCAAGAAGAAATTACACAACTCTAGGGGAACCTATTGAATCAGCCCTTAAAAAGTTGGTATAGGCAAACATGATCACTTTGCCAGAAACAAGAGTATATGAACTAGGTCCTTTCAAACCTACATGGTGGAATGATAATGATTTCTGTGATTATTATTGTACTAAAGGTCACAAAATGGGGAGTTTCTATAAGTTGAAAAACTTGGTCCAAGATATGATCGATCAAGGTGACATCACAATTGATGCCAATAAAACTTCAGCAAACACAAATCACACAATCTTTAAGGATCCATTTGTTAAACATGACAAAGGGAAGGCTACTAACTCAGGAACTCAAGATGATATAGCTAACTACATAAAAGTGTCATATGACTACCCTATTCATGCCTTTATCTCAAGAGATGTAGTAAAAGATGATTCACAAGAAACACTTGATCAAGATGAGCAATATCCAAAGATTCACAAAGATGATAACCAAATTTGCATGTTGTCATAGGCACCGAAATATGATGATGACAGAAATCTATGTCTCATGGACTAGGGGCATGACAAACCATTTCATTCAGGATGGTTTGAAGATGAACTTATATCACATATCATGGATATAAAACTTACACATGAAGACTATAAGGAGGGATATAACATAAACCTTGACAACACAACATATGGTACCGACAGTTCTTGGACGAGAGATGATACAATGGATACAATCACAATAACTCCCAGAGACATAGACTGTGCAATAATTACTCGCAAATCAAAGGTAACTTTACAAGGAGTACCACCAAATCTACCACTGGCAGTAGGGACTTATAATGTTGTTGAGAAACTCAAGAAAACCCCGACACATATATCACTTTTTGAACTATTGTGTATTTCGCTCACTCATAAAGCCATTGTGGACAAAGTGCTTCAAGATTCAGTAGTGGACAAAGATATAGATGAAAATGCCTTCCAATCCATGGTAGGGAATTTGACATAGGGCACCTGCATTGCATTCATAGAATGGGATATTCCTAGTGATAGACTTCTCCATAATCACCCGCTACATCTAGAAGCTTACATACATAAGAGAAGAATCAGAAGAGTACTCATAGATGGAGGAGCTAGTCTTAACATTTGTAATTTAAAGCTAGTTAAGGCATTGGGATATTTTGAACTTCACATTAATCCATCAAAGAGAATAAATATCAAAGCATGTGATGGTGAAGAATGTCCCTAAAAACGTATAGTAATTCTACCAGTACAAATAGGACCTATAACAACAGAGGTCACTTTTCAAATGTTGGACAGAGAACTAGGCTACAACATGTTATTGGGTTGCCCATGGATTCACACCATGCAAGCAGTGCCATCAATATTTCATCAGTGTGTCAAATTCCCATATAACGGCATTGAAATCACCATAAAAGGTGATCCAAATCCATTCCAACACTATAATTACTTAAAAGGAAGTGTGGATAATTAGGTACCATTTAATCAAGCAACACCCCTCACTACACAAATGGACTCCTTGATAATCACAGAAACACAGAAGAATATTCCTACAACATCTTCTTTACAGTTAAAATATATTGGTTGTGGAGAGTATTCTATTTCAAGTGCCTCAAGTGGAAAACAATTGTCTCTCTCTCCTAGGTCTTTTGGGAAGCCTCAAAATGCAATACTGAAACAAGACAAAGGAAAAGAAATTGTCAGATGCATAAACTCATGCTCTTTCATTAGATGGGGTGATTTACAAGAAGAATCTCTTAATGACGATGTCAATCATTGGATATATAGAGAAGAGGATGACATGACAATACCCAAGTTACCTCTTGATCGATATGGCAATGGGTTCAAAATACTCCAAAAACATGGGTATGATGGTACCATAGGATTGGGATTACAGAAACAAGGAAGATTAGAACCCATTGTACCTAACGACAATCCAGGGAATAAAGGGTTAGGATATAGAAATGTACCACATATCATGGAAGCCAGACAATTCACACTAGATATACTGAATAGACCAAGGAAACCATCAGACTAGAAATCTCAAAGGCAGTTGTCCACACAAGTGTTTCCCTCCTCATCTCAAACAAGCAACCAAGTACCAACATCACCTAGTGTGGAATCAAATGGTGAGGATATGAGACAAATCCTACAAGAACTTAGCTCTGAGTCACACAACAATACAGTTCCTGAAATAACCACACAAGAAAATGTAGTAACAAACCCAGGTTTACCACTAGCACATGAACCTAATCCCTGATTATTGTTGATACTTCTACCATGGGAAATGACTCAAGCTCCACCCAATGAATCAGACGAAGAAAGACTGCAACAACTTATACCAGGCTTAAGAAGGGTAACTACTGTGCAAAGGAAACTAGCCAATCTACAACAAAATAAGAGGCAGGAACAAGAGGAGATAAGTGATACTACCTCAGAAGCTGAAACATACATTGAAACTAAGAGACACTCATGACTATGAATTCCTATCACTCCATGATTCTATCCCACGAACAAGTGACATTCTATGGTATCAAATAATGCCTATAAAAGATGAAAATACACCAAGTCACTCAAACAATCAAGTCTTCATGTTATCAGAATTTGTTATGATAGAAGGGAGTAATGAATTACCCCTTGTACACTCACACTTGATTGATTGGGGGTGAGAAGGGAAACCAACTCTAGATTGGTTTGAAAATGATGAAGCCATTGCAGAATTACTCGGAGTCAGAGAGGGATTTCCACAAGGTGATCAAAAGGCAGGATTTGTTGTAGACCTAGATAGAACGACATACTTTGGAGAGGCAAGTACCTCTATAATAGAAGATACAGATAAAAATAATCATAATGGCAAAAGTGAGTTAGGTAATGTCCTTATCAAAAGAGAAAATTCAGCATTGCTCATGGAATAAACTAGAGAGGTAAATATAGCAAAAGGAGAAGTTGTACATAATATCCACCTGGAAAAATCATTAAACCAAGAAGAAAAGGAAAAATTCATAAATTATTCCAAGCTTAGATCCTGAGTTGGTGTTACATCATTTACCTTTTCTACCAGAAGTTAAACCATACAATTAAAAATTAAGAAAAATGCATCCATAGATTGTATTACTGGTCAAAATAGAACTCCAAAAGTTGTTGTATGTAGGCTTCATTCGACCTATCGACTATGCAGAATGGATATCCAACCTGGTACCTATGACTAAGCCCACAGGAAGCATAAGAATCTATACTAACTTCTGAGATCTAAACAAAGCTTGTCCTAAGGATGATTTACCATTACCCAATATCGATATGATATTTGACTTAACTATTGGGAATGAAATGCTTTCATTAATGGATGGTTTCTCGGGATACAACCAGAATAGAATTGCACTAGAAGATCAACATAAAATGACATTTACTTGTCCATGGGGGACATACTGCTGGAATGTGATGCCATTTGGTTTGAAAAACACAGGAGCAACATACCAAAGGGCCATGACAATGCTATTTCATGACATGATTCACAACATAATGGAAGATTATGTGGATGATCTACTAGCTAAATCAAAGACAAGAGAAGGTCACCTTGTAGTCCTTGCAAAGATATTTGATCAGTTAGAGTAGTACAATGTCAGGCTAAACCCAAAAAAGTGTGTGTTTGGTGTAACAACAAGTAAACTATTAGGTTTTATTGTATCTATTGTATCTAGTAGAGGAATTGAAGTAGACTCTGCAAAGGTCAAAGAAATCATAGATATGCAACCTTTGTCAACACTTAAGCAATTAAGAGGGTTACAAGGAAGACTGCAATCCATAAGGAGATTCATAGCACAGTTGGCAGATAAATGTCATCCATTCCAGTATTTACTCAAGAAAGGAGTTACTTTAAAATGGATAGAACAATGCCAAGAAGCTTTCCAAGATCTAAAAGATTATCTTCTAAACACAACAGTGTTAGTTCCACCTACTCCAAGAAAACCTCTATTACTATATATATCAGTGACAAACTCAGCTTTAGGAGCTTTGTTGGCACAACATGATGAACAAGGAAAAGAAAGAGCTATCTACTATATAAGTAGAACCTTGATCAGATATGAGCTTAATTACACTCCTATAGAATGAGCATGTCTAGCAGTAATCTTCGCATCTCAAAAGCTTAGACATTACATGCTGAGTAAAACTCATTGCGCACTTTGATCCACTCAAATATCTATTAAGAAGAGCAACATTGACTAGGAGATTGCCTAAGTGGGTCATGATTCTGAGTGAGTTTGATATAGAGTACGTAGCTAGAAAGGTCATCAAAGGACAAATTATAGTAGATCAGTTAGAAAAGGCTCCTTTATAAGATAGTCACCCATTGCTCATAGACTTTCCAAATGAATCAATATTTACATTGACAGCATCTATAATGTGGAAATTATACTTTGATGGGTCATATACAAGTCATGGATCTGGAGTTAGGATTCTTTTCATCACCCCTCAAGGTGATTCTATCCCTAAGTAATTTAGTGTAAAGCGAAAAAATCGAACCCTAGTCGTTCTCCCCTCCCCAACTCTGAGGAGAGAGAAGGGAGAGTCACTAGGGTTGATGGTTTTCACTTAGGAGAGACTTTACATTCAAAAGAGGGGTTGAAACCCACAAGATCCAATCCCACGCAATGCAAGATTGGATTCTAGATGAGTTTCAAGGGGTAAGACATCAAGGATACCCTCTTTTGTAAAGAATGTAGATAGAATGATTGAACTAGGAATGCATGTAAAGTAGGAAAGATTCGCTTATAAACAGAGATAGGGATATGGTATGAAGCTGCGGACCTAGAATTAGCAGTAAAATATCGAGATGGTGTTGTTCTGCAAATTTGAGTGAAAGTTGACGGGACGATGGCGCCCGGCGTGCACACGGTCCTCCGAAAAATCCGCGAAACGAAGGTGGATCTATTCGTCTTTGTACAAGGATTCCAGATCTTCAATTACAGCCGCGTACCTGCAACCTACACACAGAAAAGAGAGGATGATTGGGGGGTTAGGGATGAGGGGTTTGCCTTTAGGTCAAACCCCAGTTTTGGAATTAACCAAGAAATGAGAATGTTGTAAATGTAATTGTTTGTAATGTAAACAAGTACTGATACCTTGTTGTAAGAATGTTTGTATTCTTACATGCGAAGGTGTAATGTATGTAGTATGTAATGTGTTGTATGTGATCTCCTCTTCAATGGTTGAATCCTTGTCTTGAATGCAACACTTATCCTTGAATGGAGACTTAGAATGCTCAATTGCTTGAAGGAATGCTTGAATGCTTAAATGCTTGAATGCTTGAATGTTTGAATATCGTTTCCGCCTTTTTTTCATCTATCCTCCTCCTTTTGAGAGGGGAAATGTAGTTTATATACTTGTCAATTAGGGTTGATAGATTGATTTTCCTGACTTTAGGCCGACCAGGAAATGTTATTTTCCAATTTGCAAACATAAAGACCCGAAGCCCCATAAGAGGTCGGGCCCAAAAATAGGGCCAGGGACTAGGGCGCTGGGCGCCATGGTCTTGGGGGACCAGGGCGCTGGGTGCCCTAGTCCTGAAGGACCAAGGCGCTGGGCGCCATGGTCCACCTCCCGGGACAGCAGGGTGCAAGGAGGATCAGGCCAGGGTGCTGAAAAATGCAGTTTTTGGTGTCATGAACAAGTTTTGGGGTCTCCATTCAGGTTCCGTGTTGCATCGCCATCGTGAAGACCCAAATGCAGTCAAAATTGCAAGTGTCACAATTTTAGGATGTTAAATTTAGGATAAAAAATTTATGTACAAAGAATATAGCCAAATATGAAGCTCTCATCATAGGACTTCGTATAGTTGTGCAGTGGAGAATAAAAGAATTACAGGTCTATGGTGACTTGCAACTGATTGTAAACAAATTCAATGATGACTACAACACCAAAGATGACAAACTAATGCCTTACAAGAAAATGGTAGAATGTTACAAAGAGAATTTCAGTAAAATCACTTTCGAATAGATTCCAAGGATACAGAACAAGACAGCTAACGCCATGGCTACAGTAGGGTCTCTTCTAAATATGCCTAATAATGAAACTCGGTTTGAGTTTATTATAGAATAATTGATGATACCAACATATGAGATTCCCCCAATAGAATATGTATGTGCAATTGCGGGTCCAAAATCCTTGTGGTACAATGAGATATACGCATATTTGCATACTCAATACATGTCCCCAGATTTGTCTAGAAATCAAAAGAAGACTCTTATTCATCAGGCATCCAGACACACTATTATTGCTAATACATTGTATAAAAAAGGCTTTGATGGAACTCTTCTCTGATGTCTTGATGAAAATGAAGCACAACTTGCTCTAAAGGAAGTCCATGATGGAATTTGTGGGGCACATCAAACTGGTCCATCATTGTCAAAGAAATTGCTAAGAACTAGATATTACTAGCCAACTACGAAAAATGATGTCTATAAAAATGTGCAAAAATGTAAACAATATCAAATGCATGGAGACCTCATTCATGCACCGGCATAAGATCTTCAACCTATTACATCACCATGGCCATTTTCACAATGGGGATTAGATCTAGTTGGTAAAATCAATCCTACTTCTTCCAACAGGCACAAATTCACCTTAACAACTACTGAGTATTTTACTAAATGGGTCAAAGCAATTCCTCTTACATACACCACTGGAAAACAAATAGAAAAATTCATGCTTAATTACATTATCTGTCGATACGGGATTCCAATGTGCATAGTGACAGACAATGGACTTCCATTCAAAAATCAAGAAATGAAAGAATTGTGTGACAAATTTCAAATACAACACAGATTTGCAACACCATATTATTTGCAAAGCAATGGACAAGCAGAGGCAACAAACAAGACAATATTGAAGATCCTTAAGAAATTTTTCACTGACACAGGTTGGAACTGGCATCTCCAGTTAAATCTTGTTCTTTGGCCTAATAAAATAGGAGTATGCACCCCTATAGGAGCAACACCATATTCCTTGGTCTATGGTACAGAAGCAATAATACCTATTGAAATAGAACTATAGTCTTTAAGAGTCTCCTAAAAAATATTATATCAGAGGAAGACTATCGGGTGGCAAGATTACAAGAGCTAGAAACACTCGATGAAAGGAGACAAACTGCTTTCAATCATCTACAAGGTTATCAGAATAGACTGAGATGGAGTTATAATAAATGAGTCCGCCCAAGAAATTTTGAAGTGGGAGATCTAGTTCTCAAAGAGAACCAAAGGAACCTAGTGGAATGAGAAAATCCAGGGAAGTTTGAACCTAACTGGCTAGGTCCTTTTATCATAACAAGGGTTATAGGCAATGGAGCATACAGTTTGGCTACCATGGAGGGAGATCCACTCTGTGACCCTATGAACAACATGAACCTTAAACGATATTATACCTAAGGGTTGGGTTAGTTTAGGTTTTACTTTCTGCATTGCATATCATTTTATTCAAAGTACTACATCACATATAGTTTCTTTTTCAAGTGCATCGCATTTGCAAAATTTCTGCATTTTCATATAGAAAAATCAATAAAACAAGGCAACTATCTAGGTTTGTCATCTGTATGCATTCAAGAGAAACAAGAGTCATCTCCTTTCTTAGATATTCGGACATGAAATCTTTGAGATCCTAAGGTCATTCATTTTCAACATTACCCTATGATGATGCTTTACTTATGGTTGGGTAGTGATTTCACTATTTGAGACTTGTACAACCAAAATCTATCAATTTCTATATATCAAACACATATTAAGAAAATCTCTAATTCATTCTAGACAACTAGTTGATCATATTACTAGTGAAAAATCTAAAATTCTACTTCAGCATCACTGTAATTGTCACACCCAAGTAGGTTTCATTACTTACAGATCAAGGCAAGAAAATAATAAAAGAAAAAATGCTATGCCAAATATTCATCTCAAGGAAAAAGAGCAATGATATCTAACTGAAATATCATGCATAAAAGTGAGAAAAAAAGCGTGACTATGGGAACATGCGAGAAACTCCATCAGGGCTTTGAACGTTTGCTAGCAATGGAGCGATATTTGAGAAATTACAGTCTATAACCTTGTCGGAGCTCTAAAAGCTTGCTGACAACGAGGCTCTATTTGGTATGCTTTTGAAGTAGGATTGTTGGCATTATGTGAACCAGTATGAGGACATAATGACATTGTATGTTGTCATTGATGTCAATATGATGAAGAACCAATATAACACTGTGAATCGGCATTTGTGCGAAAGTGAAGCGGTGTGCTTGTTCATGATGAACCGGCATATAGTTATGGGAACCAACATATGGAAGTATTGTATGACTACCAGTTGGTAGTCTCAACTTTAGGGTTTCTGGTTGATGTGCTTCAAGCCTATGTGGCTCAACCAATGATATTGTGTGATGAGTTAGCATTGTAAAGAAGAACAGATCATGTTGCCACACAAGCCTATGTGCGTGAAGGATCTTGCATGAGGGAGATTGTTCCTATCTACCTCGGGAATGTGTGAAGTCTGTAAAATGGTGATAACATGTGATGGGTTATCAGCCACCATAAACTCGGTGGAAATGGACAATGGAGAATGTCTTGAGTGTGGATCAAGATCTGCTGCATTTAATGCAGTGTGCTCAATGGTCAGGATTGAACCGTTTGAATTCCTTAACCTAATAGGTTTAGGGTTTAGGGTTTATGCTACCGACCTATCTATTTTCCTATAAAGTCGATGTTGTGTCTCTTTCTGAGGTCATTGGCAATAGTTATGAGTGTGTATCCAAGAGAAGGGATACATGACTCTTGCTAGACCAAAAGGAGAGAAGTGATACCTGTAGAGTGTAAGTACAGAAGGTGAAAAGGAGCCTAAGCAGATCTGCATTGGCATTGAGTGTTGTTACCAGATCATTGTAATACCTGTTGATCTCTAACCACCTCAACAGTTGGAAAATCCCTTAACAGGGTAGCCTTAACTGGCTTGTTAAAAATCCTTTAACAGGGTAACTCAGAGCTACTGAGTTCAGAATCCTTTAGCTATTGAGTTCTTGAAATCCTCTAGCAAGGTAACCTTTAATAGGGTTTAACCCTTAACCGGGTGATCTCTAACAGGATCGGTTCCTAGCAGAACCTTTTGTAATGTCTCTAACCGGACAAGGCTCCTAATAGAGTGGACTTCTAAAGAGTTCAAAAATAGCTTGTGCCACCATGATTTTTTTCCCAATTGGGTTTCCACATGAAAAATATGTGTGTCATGTGTGATGCTTTTATCTTGTGATGCTTTTCTATTGTCTGTCAAGCATATGATGGTTTTGTATTTTATGCCTGTCAATAAAACATGTTGAACTAGCTGTTATTATGATCTGATGATAGATTACCTATTTATGCATAAGGGAGAAATGGTAGTGTAGTCTCTAGTTGAGTGAAAAGCTAACTGAGTAACCGGTTAATGCTTGTCTCAGACATTCTTAGCTTTACCGGTTGCACTCTGTTTCAAACCGATGTCACTGTCTGCCAGTCATTTGAAGTGTCTACTGTCAAACTGCTTTTGGACTATATTTTTGTCTGTACTAATTCACCCCCCCCCTCTCAGTACTGGTTTGGTACTATTCATTCATCATTAAGTTATCAATTGGTATCAGAGAGTTCTCCAGGTCCTCTGTGCTATAAGCTTAACCGCTTGAGGTAAAGATCCCAGTCTAATGATGAAGAGGGAAGGTCCAAAGTTTAACAGAGAAAATTTCAATATATGGAAAGACAGAATGAAGATATTCATCAGAAGCATGGGTGCTCAACACTGGAGCTATGTTGAGACTGTCTATGTTGCTCCTACCGGTACCCTTACCGATGACCAAAAGAGAGAGATGTAGGAGAATGGGCAAGTCATGGAAGCCCTAATCAGTAATTTATCTGACATTGAGTTTATTGATGTTTAGGATAAGGTAAATCCCAAAGAGGTATGAGACACTCTTGAAAATATCTATGGTCGTGATGAGCATGTAAAATAGGCTAAGGAAGAAAGCCTTAGAGGGAAGTTTGAAGATATGCGGATGGTTGAAGGTGAGACCATTCAACAGTATGGAATAAGGATCAAAACCATTGTTGAAGATATCAAGAGTGCAGGTGGTAAAATAGAAGATGTCATTGTTGTAAGCAAAGTCCTGAGATCTATTGGCATATGGACACTCCAATGAGACATTGTGTGTGATTGAAGGTTTTGTCATTGATGGCAACCTTGCAATCCTATGGCACCGGCAAGACATTATACCGGCAAAGAATTACTCAGGCAACCTTGCAATCCTATGGCACCAGCAAGACATTATACCGGTGAAGAATTACTCAGGCAACCTTGCAATCCTATGGCACCAGCAAGAAATTATACCGACAAAGCTTTACTCAAACAAAATAGTGCATTGGCATCAACAAAATCAATCTACATCGGCATCAGCACAGAAGATGTATTGTTTCAAACTGGTGTCACTGTTTGCCAGTCATTTGAAGTGTCTACTGTCAAACTGCTTTTGGACTGTATTTTTGTCTATACTGACTCACCCCCTCCTCTCAGTATCGGTTTGGTACTATTCATTCATCATTAAGTTATCAATTGGTATCAGAGCGTTCTCCAGGTCCTCTGTGCTATAAGCTTAACCGCTTGAGGTAAAGATCCCATTCTAATGATGAAGAGGGAAGGTCCAAAGTTTAATAGAGAAAATTTTAGTATATGGAAAGACAAAATGAAGATATTCATCAGAAGCATGGGTGCTCAACACTGGAGCTATGTTGAGACTGTCTATGTTGCTCCTACCGGTACCCTTACCGATGACCAAAAGAGAGAGATGTACGAGAATGGGCAAGTCATGGAAGCCCTAATCAGTAATTTATCTAACATTGAGTTTATTGATGTTTATGATAAGGTAAATCCCAAAGAGGTACGAGACACTCTTGAAAATATCTATGGTCATGATGAGCATGTAAAACAGGCTGAGGAAGAAAGCCTTAGAGGGAAGTTTGAAGATATGCGGATGGTTGAAGGTGAGACCATTCAACAATATGGAATAAGGATCAAAACCATTGTTGAAGATATCAAGAGTGCAGGTGGTAAAATAGAAGATGCCACTGTCGTAAGAAAAGTCCTAAGATCTGTTGGCATATGGACACTTCAATGAGACATTGTGTGTGATTGAAGGTTTTGTCATTGATGGCAACTTTGCAATCCTATGGCACCGGCAAGACATTATACCGGCAAAAAATTACTCAAGCAACCTTGCAATCCTATGGCACCAGCAAGACATTATACGGGTGAAGAATTACTCAGGCAACCTTGCAATCCTATGGCACCGGCAAGACATTATACCGAAAAAGCTTTACTCAAACAAAATAGTGCACCGACATCAACAAAATCAATCTACACCGGCACCGGCACAGAAGATGTACTCTTTCAAACCGGTGTCACTATCTACCAGTCATTTGAAGTGTCTACTCTCAAACTACTTTTGGACTATATTTTTGTCTATACCGATTCACTCCCCCCCCTCTCAGTACCGGTTTGGTACTATTCATTCATCATTAAGTTATCAATTGGTATCAGAGCATTCTCTAGGTCCTCTATGCTATAAGCTTAACTGCTTGAGGTAAAGATCCGAGTCTAATGATGAAGAGGGAAGGTCCAAAGTTTAACAGAGAAAATTTCAGTATATGGAAAGACAGAATGAAGATATTCATCAGAAGCATGGATGCTCAACACTGGAGCTATGTTGAGACTGTCTATGTTGCTCCTACCAGTACCCTTACCGATGACCAAAAGAGAGAGATGTATGAGAATGGGCAAGTCATGGAAGCCCTAATCAGTAATTTATCTGACATTGAGTTTATTGATGTTTAGGATAAGGTAAATCCCAAAGAGGTACAAGACACTCTTGAAAATATCTATGGTCATGATGAGCATGTAAAACAAGCTAAGGAAGAAAGCCTTAGAGGGAAGTTTGAAGATATGCTGATGTTTGAAGGTGAGACCATTCAACAGTATGGAATAAGGATCAAAACCATTGTTGAAGATATCAAGAGTGCAGGTGGTAAAATAGAAGATGCCACTGTTGTAAGCAAAGTCCTGAGATCTGTTGGCATATGGACACTCCAATGAGACATTTTGTGTGATTGAAGGTTTTGTCATTGATGGCAACCTTGCAATCCTATGGCACCGGCAAGAAATTATACCGGCAAAGAATTACTCAAGCAACCTTGCAATCCTATGGCACCAGCAAGACATTATACCAGTGAAGAATTACTCAGGCAACCTTGCAATCCTATGGCACTAGCAAGACATTATACCGGCAAAGCTTTACTCAAACAAAATAGTGCATTGGCATCAACAAAATCAATCTACATTGGCATCAGCACAGAAGATGTATTGTTTCAAACCGGTGTCACTGTCTGCCAGTCATTTGAAGTGTCTACTGTCAAATCGCTTTTGGACTATATTTTTGTCTATACTGATTCACCCCCCCCCCTCTTAGTATCGGTTTGGTACTATTCATTCATCATTAATTTATCAATTGGTATCAGAGCGTTCTCCAGGTCCTCTGTGCTATAAGCTTAACTGCTTGAGGTAAAGATCCCAGTCTAATGATGAAGAGGGAAGGTCTAAAGTTTAACAGAGAAAATTTTATTATATGGAAATACAGAATGAAGATATTCATCAGAAGCATGGGTGCTCAACACTAGAGCTATGTTGAGACTGTCTATGTTGCTCCTACCTTTACCCTTACCGATGACCAAAAGAGAGAGATGTACGAGAATGGGCAAGTCATGGAAGCCCTAATCAGTAATTTATCTGACATTGAGTTTATTGATGTTTATGATAAGGTAAATCCCAAAGAGGTACGAGACACTCTTGAAAATATCTATGGTCATGATGAGCATGTAAAACAGGCTAAGGAAGAAAGCCTTAGAGGGAAGTTTGAAGATATGCGAATGGTTGAAGGTGAGACCATTCAACAGTATGGAATAAGGATCAAAACCATTGTTGAAGATATCAAGAGTGCAGGTGGTAAAATAGAAGATGCCACTGTCGTAAGAAAAGTCCTAAGATCTATTGGCATATGGACACTTCAATGTGACATTGTGTGTGATTGAAGGTTTTGTCATTGATGGCAACCTTGCAATCCTATGGCACGGGCAAGACATTATACCGGAAAAAAATTACTCAAGCAACCTTGCAATCCTATGGCACCAGCAAGACATTATACCAGTGAAGAATTACTCAGGAAACCTTGCAATCCTATGGCACCGGCAAGACATTATACCGGAAAAGCTTTACTCAAACAAAATAGTGCACCGACATCAACAAAATCAATCTACACCGGCACCGGCACAGAAGATGTACTCTTTCAAACCGGTGTCACTGTCTGCCAGTCATTTGAAGTGTCTACTCTCAAACTACTTTTGGACTATATTTTTGTTAGTACCGATTCACTCCCCCCCCCCTCTCAGTACTGGTTTGGTACTATTCATTCATCATTAAGTTATCAATTGGTATCAGAGCATTCTCTAGGTCCTCTATGCTATAAGCTTAACTGCTTGAGGTAAAGATCCGAGTCTAATGATGAAGAGGGAAGGTCCAAAGTTTAACAGAGAAAATTTCAGTATATGGAAAGACAGAATGAAGATATTCATCAGAAGCATGGGTGCTCAACACTGGAGCTATGTTGAGACTGTCTATGTTGCTCCTACCAGTACCCTTACCGATGACCAAAAGAGAGAGATGTACAAGAATGGGCAAGTCATGGAAGCCCTAATTAGTAATTTATCTGACATTAAGTTTATTGATGTGTAGGATAAGGTAAATCCCAAAGAGGTATGAGACACTCTTGAAAATATCTATGGTCGTGATGAGCATGTAAAACAAGCTAAGGAAGAAAGCCTTAGAGGTAAGTTTGAAGATATGCGGATGGTTGAAGGTGAGACCATTCAACAATATGGAATAAGGATCAAAACCATTGTTGAAGATATCAAGAGTGCAGGTGGTAAAATAGAAGATGCCACTGTTGTAAGCAAAGTCCTGAGATCTGTTGGCATATGGACACTCCAATGAGACATTGTGTGTGATTGAAGGTTTTGTCATTGATGGCAACCTTGCAATCCTATGGCACCGGCAAGACATTATACCGGCAAAGAATTACTCAGGCAACCTTGCAATCCTATGGCACCAGCAAGACATTATACCAGTGAAGAATTACTCAGGCAACCTTGCAATCCTATGGCACTAGCAAGACATTATACCGGCAAAGCTTTACTCAAACAAAATAGTGCATTGGCCTCAACAAAATCAATCTACATCAGCATCAGCACAGAAGATGTATTGTTTCAAACCGGTGTCACTGTCTGCCAGTCATTTGAAGTGTCTACTGTCAAACTGCTTTTGGACTGTATTTTTGTCTATACTGATTCACCCCCCCCTCTTAGTATCGGTTTGGTACTATTCATTCATCATTAAGTTATCAATTGGTATCAGAGCGTTCTCCAGGTCCTCTGTGCTATAAGCTTAACCGCTTGAGGTAAAGATCCCAGTCTAATGATGAAGAGGGAAGGTCCAAAATTTAACAGAGAAAATTTTATTATATGGAAAGACAGAATGAAGATATTCATCAGAAGCATGGGTGCTCAACACTAGAGCTATGTTGAGACTGTCTATGTTGCTCCTACCGGTACCCTTACCGATGACCAAAAGAGAGAGATGTACGAGAATGGGCAAGTCATGGAAGCCCTAATCAATAATCAATCTAACATTGAGTTTATTGATGTTTATGATAAGGTAAATCCCAAAGAGGTACGAGACACTCTTGTAAATATCTATGGTCGTGATGAGCATGTAAAACAGGCTGAGGAAGAAAGCCTTAGAGGGAAGTTTGATGATATGCGGATGGTTGAAGGTGAGACCATTCAACAGTATGGAATAAGGATCAAAACCATTGTTGAAGATATCAAGAGTGCAGGTGGTAAAATAGAAGATGCCACTGTCATAAGAAAAGTCCTAAGATCTGTTGGCATATGGACACTTCAATGAGACATTGTGTGTGATTGAAGGTTTTGTCATTGATGGCAACCTTGCAATCCTATGGCACCGGCAAGACATTATACCGGCAAAAAATTACTTAGGCAACCTTGCAATCCTATGGCACCAGCAAGACATTATACCGGTGAAGAATTACTCAGGCAACCTTGCAATCCTATGGCACCAGCAAGACATTATACTGGAAAAGCTTTACTCAAACAAAATAGTGCACCGACATCAACAAAATCAATCTACATCGGCACTGGCACAGAAGATGTACTCTTTCAAACTGGTGTCACTGTCTGCCAGTCATTTGAAGTGTCTACTGTCAAACTACTTTTGGACTATATTTTTGTTTGTACCGATTCACTCCCCCCCCCTCTCAGTACCAGTTTGGTACTATTCATTCATCATTAAGTTATCAATTGGTATCAGAGCATTCTCTAGGTCCTCTGTGCTATAAGCTTAACTGCTTGAGGTAAAGATCCCAGTCTAATGATGAAGAGGGAAGGTCCAAAGTTTAACAGAGAAAATTTTAGTATATGGAAAGACAGAATGAAGATATTCATCAGAAGCATGGGTGCTCAACACTGGAGCTATGTTGAGACTGTCTATGTTGCTCCTACCAGTACCCTTACCGATGACCAAAAGAGAGAGATGTACGAGAATGGGCAAGTCATGGAAGCCCTAATCAGTAATTTATCTGACATTGAGTTTATTGATGTTTAGGATAAGGTAAATCCCAAAGAGGTACGAGACACTCTTGAAAATATCTATGGTCATGATGAGCATGTAAAACAAGCTAAGGAAGAAAGCCTTAGAGGGAAGTTTGAAGATATGCAGATGGTTGAAGGTGAGACCATTCAAGAGTATGGAATAAGGATCAAAACCATTGTTGAAGATATCAAGAGTGTAGGTGGTAAAATCGAAGATGCCATTGTTGAAAGCAAAGTCCTGAGATCTATTGGCATATGGACACTCCAATGAGACATTGTGTGTGATTGAAGGTTTTGTCATTGATGGCAACCTTGCAATCCTATGGCACCGGCAAGACATTATACCGGCAAAGAATTACTTAGGCAACCTTGCAATCCTATGGCACCGGCAAGACATTATATCGGTGAAGAATTACTCAGGCAACCTTGCAATCCTATGGCACCGGCAAGACATTATATCGGCAAAGCTTTACTCAAACAAAATAGTGCACCGGCATCAACAAAATCAATCTACACCGGCACCATCACAGAAGATGTACACTGGCACATAAGGAAATATGTATATCGGCATAGAGGCTGACAGGATTTCAGATATGTAATATTTTGTTTATCATTGTAAGCTGACTTGGCAAATTGTAAAATGACTCTTGTATATAAAAGAGATCATTGTAGGCATTTGTATGATATGGATAGAATGCAATAAAAAAAATTATAAGGCAGACCTAATGTGTGAAATGTAGGTCAAGGGTATATGTAAAGAACAAAGCAAGAACCGGTACTAAATCTGGCATTGAAGATGCTATTGTAAAGCAGTACAGAATACTGGATTTGTGTAAATCCTCATTGTAAGTCAGTGTGACTTCTTATTGAGCAGTGAGCTCTAGGCAGTTGGCCTTCCTGCATGTGCAGGCCCCTATTGTAAGTAATATTCTCTTATTGGCCAATAAGTGAATATTGTGGGTCACAAATCCCACCGAGTTAAACATCTTGTGTTATGGTGTTCTTTTCATGTGGATGCTTTTGATTTTGTTATTTGCATTAATTCTTGCATACCGGTATACTGTTACTTTATATTCTGCATATTCAGTTTTAAGAAAATTTCATTATCGGTCAGATACTGATTCACCCCCCCCCTCTCAGTATCTGTGGGAACCCTAACAATTGGTATCAGAGCCTGGTCCTCTATTTTCAGAATCCTAATAGCTTGAGGAAGATCTTGACACTGGTAAAGATGGAAAATCAGCTGAAGCAACTTGAAGGAGCTCTTACTGACTATGATGCAGAGAAGTTGAAAAATATCAAATTAGAAGATGATTTAAAAGCAGCTCAGGACATTATTCAGGCACTTCAAGAAAATCTTACTGTTACAAGAAACAAGTTTGTGAAAAATTGCAAAATGAAAATGATGAAAAGGAATCACTAAATGATATGATAAGCAAATTGAAACATTAGATCATGACAACAAAAAATGAAATGCAGGATATGACTATGAGATTCTGCAAAGAGATTGAGGACAGAAAGAAGAATGAAGAAGAATTGACCAGAAGACTAAGTGATGCAGCAAATGAGAACACAAGACTTAGCTATGAAAATGACATGTTGAAGACAGATCTGGTGCACACTCAAAATGACTCGAATGAACTAATGAGACAAAAAGAGATCTTGGAAAGGGAACTGGAAACTGCAAATCAACACAAAGAAAAATTCAAGAAAAGCTCAGAAGATCTTGGTACCTTATTGAAGAATCAAAAACCTAAAGGTGACACTTCTGGAGTTGGATTTGAAGTTGGAGAAAGCTCTGGTACTGCAAATACCCAGGATCAAAGCAAACCGGTAAGACCCTCTAATACTTACAAATTCAATGGAAAATGCTTTAACTATAATAAATATGGTCATAGGGCAAATGAATGTAGATCTAGGAATTATCAGAACATCAATCCTCCCACCAGTCAATGCATCAAATGCAACAAAATTGGTCATAACTCTAAAAATTGCAGAATGAATGTAAGATGTTATGTTTGTGGAAGATTTGGTCATTTATCAAATAAATGCAGAACACAAACTGGCATAGGTTATGGGAAAGCTATTCAGAAAAATAATGTAACTTGTTATGCATGTAACAAGATTGGTCATATTGCTAAATTCTGTAGAAGTAAAGGTACACCGGTAGATAACAAAAGTACTAGCTTGAAAGGTAAAGAAAAGGTTGAAGAGGTTAAGCAAGAATTTTCAAAGCAATGGATTAGAAAAGGTGATCTAAATATTGAGGTTACACCTCCACTGGTAGAACCAACAAATGCTTCACCGGCAGGACAATATGATGCTCCACCGGTAGAACAGAGCAATGCTCCACCGGCAGGATGTTCTTCATCAAATTGAAGAAAAATATCTTGACGGTTTGGCAATTTAATGACACATGTGCTATTATTCCCTCGGTTAGAGAAAAGAAGTTGAAAATCCTTCATTATCGGCAAATAAAGTTGAGTTAATACATTGCCAGCAAACAATTAATGTGGTAGGTAGCAGAAAAGACTTTATAAAATAAGGTTTTTGGCTCCATTTCATTTCACTGTGAATTCAAACTTTCAGAGAGCGCGAAGATTTCTGAGCTAAGGCATTTCGAGCAAAGAGGCAAAGCACTTCAGCAATCAATCCATCCAAAGGCAGAAAAAGGTATTTATCATCATGGCATCCTCCTCTGCACCTGAATTCATAGCAAACCCTATAGTAGTTGAGGTTATAAAATGACCTAGGCCCGTGTTTGAGCTAGTTCCCGAGATAGCTAAGAAAGATGACAACACAGGTGCTTTTTCTCAAATTCCAAAGGGTGTTGTTTATGCAGAAGACCCTAGAATGTATATTCATTGCAACATAGAGGAATTAGGTGATGAAGAAATCAAAAACATGTATAAATCTATTATATGTGACAATGCCGGAAATGTGAAACCTGAACATAAAATTGTTGAAACCCTAGGATTCACTGAAATCCTCTGCATTCCTAAATTTCCCAAGGAAGTGGTTAGGATAGTTCTTAGCAGGGTACATGGCTCATTCTTTTGGCTTGACTCAGTGCATAAAATTATAAAGGTAGCTGTGAAAGCAGTAACAGGGTTACCTTCCACCGATACTAGACCCGACAAAACCAAGAAGGTCTCTAATGACCTAGTAATGAAATTAACTAGTGCAACATCCGACAAAAGATCATTGAGGGTTAATGATGTGACCGATACAAATGTGAGATTCATTAGCATGATTCTAGGTTACAAAGAAACTCATGCAAATAGGCTTAACTCTATTTCCAGTTTATGCATAAAAAGTGCTTATGACATGGTTAAGGATAATGTAAAAATTGATATCTATGAATGGTTAAAAGATGAGTTAATTGACAACTTAGCAAAAATCAAGAAGGATAAGAAAGGAACTTTTAGATTTGGAAATTTGCTTGTATGTTTAATGCTACATATAACCAAACAAGCTCCCGGCATAGGGAATAAGTATTTTGGATTTGACATACCGGTAGGAAAACAATTGTCTGACTTGTTCAACAACATGGGTGAAAATAGAGAAAAGAATATCAATGAGTATTTTCAAGCACTAAAGGTCAAAATGAATAAAAGAATCAGACTATCACAGGAAATTGTCAACAAATACAAGGATGACATATGTTTTGTAATCAAAAAGGATGAGATCTGGATGGAAGCAGTCATCCCAAGAACAATCTGGGTTATAGAGATGGGGTATGAAACAGATGACCACATAGTGGAAACTTATGCCAAAGCACTTCTGGAAGCCCCCAATGAACCAAAGGAAGAAGTATTTCGTAGTGCTAAGACCATCGAAAGTCAAATTCAATCTAAAAAGAGAGTAAAGAAAGTTGAGGCATGTGTGAGGAAAGGAACCAGGCAAGCAAAAGCAATAAAGGAAGATGTACTAAAGAAAACCGGCATAATAGAAGAAGAGTTGGTAGCCCAATATCCTGAAACTCATCTATCACCAGTAGATACCTCCTCAGAAGGAGATATGCCAACAACCTTCAAAAGAGTTGTTAGGAAAAGAGACCCCTCACCGGTATCCACTCCTTCACCTAGAAGGACAAGATAGAAGCAACAAGCTGTGAGGTCTCCAGTCAAGAAAGCCACACCTAAGAAAAAGCTGACCCCCAAAAAGAAGAAGAAGACAAACACTGACTTGACCCCTTTTGACATATTACTGAATGAGATCAGAGAGGAAGGTAAATTGAAAAACATAGGGAAAATCTATGACACCCTATCAGATGATGAGAAAGGACAAGTTGAGGAAAGTGTTATATTACACATGGACATGTATAAAAAGTTTTTGATGCAAGTCCTAAATGAAATTCCTGATGAATTATATAAAAGACTTGAGGCTAGAAGGCAAGGAATAGTTGAGTTGGATAAGAAAATTAAAATAGAAAAATTAATTGTAGTATACCTGGTCAACTCCCGTAAGGAAATTGATGATTTGATAGCTCAGGCCAACCGGACAGTTTTTTCCACTACACACCGGCAAATATCACTGATGGCAAGTAGAGTTACAAAGGTTTCAGAGGAAACGGAAAATGGTTGGGATATATTCTTGGTTGAAAAAGAAAAACAAGAAGAATATAGGAATCCCAAGCCCATTCTGGTATATCAAAAGGACAAAGGGAAAGGTAAAGTTGGTGGACCACCAAGTATCAAGATTAGAGACAACTTACCCCTACCTCCTTTAAATACTCCACCAGTAAAAACAAAAATAGTAGAAGATCAACCAGCAACTGAGAGCATGGACATAGAGGATAATAATCCTAATTCTGAAGTCCTATATATTGTGGATGTTGATACACAAAAAATCAACATAGTGGTAGATAAGAATACCACAGATAAATCTGATAACAAAGAGCAACCGACAACAGGAAACAAAGAGAAACCGGCAGCAAATTCAGAGAAAAAGGTGGAATCTAGAACACAAACAAAGCAACCAACAGAGATAAAGGCTCCAGAACAGATGCCACCGGTAAGAAATGATGCAGGAAAAACTGTGCTTAAAGAGATGGAGACACAAACAAACCTACCAGAGGTCAATACCAGCATGGTCACTTCCACTGGCACTCAGTTTACTGGGTCACCATCAAATGTAATAGAGGTATTGCTCAAATCTATCAAGAAAATAACTGATTATAGCTCACAAGCCTATAAAGCGATAGATGATTCAATTCCAGTTTTGAAATCAATAGCTCCCAATTGTAATATAGCCAACAAAGATTCTTTAGGCCAGTTTGATACACTTTGTAAATATATTTCTGAAAATTTTGAGCAAACAAAGGTAGAAACTGTAAAGGAAAGTGTAGAAAAAGAGAAACAGAAATTCTTTGAAGAAGGAATAAAGAAGTGTAACAGGGAATTTGACACACTTCTACCGGAACTGTGCAATTTATTGAAAGAGTACAAAACTCTGTACAAAGATGCCTGTAAGATCAACTTTTTGACCATGGATGTAGACAAAAAGATGAGCAAGGTACAGGAAGAGATCAATAAACTTGTTGATAATTTTGTTAACTCGCCCAATACATTATCAGTTTTTGAGGAAAAGATAACAAATTTTGAGGAAGAATTGCTTAAATTAGAAAGAGAAAAAGAGAAAATAATAAACAAGGCAAAATTTTTGAGATCTAAACTAAGTCCAAGATTCGACTATTTAGCATCTCTGCGTAAGGAAATCTCAGATGCACTAACACAAGGTAGCAAAACACCAGCAGAGCACTTGCAACATCTCATCGGTACAGTGTACAGAACTAAGATAGCAATAAAGGAGAGCAAGAAGTTTATGGATGGCATAAACTTAATTTTGGGAGATATTCTTCAGATAATAACTACCCAACTACAAGGTTGAAGTTACGAATTGGTACAACTGCAAAATCTACTATCCTTTGTCATTGATGCCAAAGGGGGAGTAGTAGATGAGAAAATTCAAAACATAGGGATCACATGCTCAGGGGGAGCTCTCACAGTTTTGGTAAACATTTTTTGTAACATTTTTGGACTACACATTTTTGGATACTTTTTGAAATTTCTCATGAGTGTTGCCATCAATACCAAAGGGGGAGATTATTGGCATATGGACACTCCAATGAGACATTGTGTGTGATTGAAGGTTTTGTCATTGATGGTAACCTTGCAATCCTATGGCACCAGCAAGACATTATACCGGCAAAGAATTACTCAAGCAACCTTGCAATCCTATGGCACCGGCAAGACATTATACCGGTGAAGAATTACTCAGGCAACCTTGCAATCCTATGGCACCGGCAAGACATTATATCGGCAAAGCTTTACTCAAACAAAACAGTGCACCGGCATCAACAAAATCAATCTACACCGGCACCGACACAGAAGATGTACACCGGCACAGAACGAAATATGTATACCAACACAGAGGCCGATAGGATTTCTGATATGTAATATTTTGTTTATCATTGTAAGCCGACTTGGCAAATTGTAAAATGACTCTTGTATATAAAAGAGATCATTGTAGGCATTTGTAGGATATGGATAGAATGCAATAAAAAAAATTATAAGGCAGACCTAATGTGCGAAATGTAGGTCAAGGGTATATGTAAAGAACAGAGCAAGAACCGGTACTGAATCTGGCATTGAAGATGCTATTGTAAAGCAGTACATAATACTGGATTTGTGTAAATCCTCATTGTAAGTCAATGTGACTTCTTATTAAGCAGTGAGCTCTAGGCAGTTGGCCTTCCTGCATGTGCAGGCCCCTATTGTAAGTAATATTCTCTTATTGGCCAGTAAGTGAATATTGTGGGTCACAAATCCCACCGAGTTAAACATCTTGTGTTATGGTGTTCTTTTCATGTGGATGCTTTTGATTCTATTTTTTGCATTAATTCTTGCATACCGGTATATTGTTCCTTTATATTCTGCATATTCAGTTTTAAGAAAATTTCATTACCAGTCAGATACTGATTCACCCCCCCCTCTCAGTATCTATGGGAACCCTAACAAGATCCCTATTTTTAGTCTATGCAATAAGAGTTGTTGCTATTTAGGAGCTGAGATCAATAGATAAGACTAAGGTATCCTTAGACTCCATCATAGAAAAGTTGACAGCCTATGAGCTAAATAGTTTTGATGGCAATGTTCAAAAGACTGAATCAGCTTTTAAAGCTTCTGTTATGCCATCCAGAAAAGGAAAAGAAGCTAGCACTAGTGGTCAACCAAGACAGAGCAGAGAAATGGATGATGAGGAGATTTTGTTGGCATTTGAAGCTCTCCTTGCCAAGAAACTTCCTAAAGGAACCGAAAAATACAAAGGTAAGCTACCTTTGAAATGCTTTTCTTGCAACCGGATAGGACATATTGTTGTAAATTGTCCTAATGGCGACAACAAGGACAAACCGGAAAGGTTCAAAAAATTCAAAGGACGAAACCGGAGAAACTATTTTGTGGCAGTTGATGAAGGTGTCATAGATGAAGAATTAGAGGATGAAGAAAATGAAGATATTGTGTTTGTTTCTGTGAAGGAAGATGTGTCAAACAAGAAGGCTCTTGTCTCCCAATTTGATAATTCCAATGAGTGGATCATTGGCAGTGGTTGTTCTCACCATATGACAGGTGACCAGAGCAAGTTTCTATCCTTGGAGGAGTATGATGGTGGTGTGGTTCTCTTTGGCAATGATGCACCATGCATGGTCAAAGGCAGAGGGTCCATCTCTCTGAATGGAAAGAGTAGTGCTGACAATGTGTATTGGGTTGATGGTCTCAGACACAACCTTCTGAGTGTTGCCCAGTTGAATGACAATGGCCTCACTCTGAAATTCAAGAATGGAATTTGTAGAATCAAAGGAAAGAATGGTGAATTGGTGGCCACCGGCATGCAGACCAAAGGTAACCTATTTCATCTGAATGCAAATATAAGTACATGTCTTATGGAAAAATTTGATGATAGCTAGATATGGCATAGGAGACTCTGCCACGTAAACTTTGATAACATTATGAAAGCTAGTAAGATCAAGGCAGTTAGAGGATTGTCGGTGCTAAGCAAACCAGATAATATCTTGTGTAGAGAGTGTCAATTGGGGAAAATATCTTCCTCAACCTTTAAAGGTAAATCTTTCACTCCTGACAACTTGCTTGAACTTGTGCATACTGATTTGTGTGGTCCCATGAAAACTAGAAGTGTGCAAGGCGATAGGTACTTCATGATTCTCACTGATGACTGCTCAAGAATGATGTGGGTCACATTCTTGAAAGACAAGTTTGAAGCCTTTGTAAAGTTCAAAGCTTTCAGAGCTTTAATGGAGAAGGAAAGCAGTAAAAGGATCAAGTGCCTGAGAACTGATCAAGGAGGGGAATTCACTTCTGGTGAATTCAACAAGTACTATGAAGAACATGGCATCAAGAGGCAATTGTCTTCCCCCCAAACTCCACAGCAGAATGGCATAGCAAAAAGGAATAACCAAACTGTGGTTGAAGCAGCTAGAACCATGTTGATTCAAGGAAAGGTAGCTCACACCTTTTGGAGAGAAGCGGTGAGCACTGCAGTCTACATAATGAACTAGATACTCATCAAGAAAGGTAAGGAGAAAACTCCTTATGAGTATTGGATCAGTAAGACACCTGTGGTTAGCTACTTTAGAGTGTTTGGTAGCAAATGTTACATCAAGAGGAGTGAATACCAGAGCAAATTTGATGTGAAATGTGATGAGGGAATATCCTTTGGATATTCCACCAAGAGCAAAGCTCTCAAGTGTTTCAACAATAGGACTCAGAGAATTATGGAAAGCATCAATGTAAGAGTTGATGAAACCTCTGAGAAAACTGAGGAAAATGACAGTGAGCAAGTGGTAAATGAACCGGTTGCAACCTTCTGGGAACCGATTGTCAGTCAACCGAGTACCAGTAACAGTGTTCCTACATTGGCAAATGTAGATGCTGATACTGATGGAGATGAGGATGAAGAAGAAAAGCAAGAGGAATCCATCAAGACCATTCCTTGGTATGTCAAGCTGAATCATGATCCTAATCAGATCATAGGAGATAAGGATGCAGGAATCCTTACAAGAAGAAAGGTCAGAGAAAACTCATGTATGATCTCTGAATTTGAGCCTAAATCATTTAAAGAGGCACATAAAGATGAAGACTAGATCAAGGCAATGGAAGAGGAACTTGACCAGATAGAGAAAAATGGTACATGGTCTTTGGTACCCAGACCAGAGCATAAAAATGTCATTGGTACCAAATGGGTCTTCAAAAATAAGCTAAATGAGGATGGCACAGTGATTAGAAACAAAGCCAGATTGGTATGCAAAGGATATGCTCAAGAAGAAGGAGAAGACTATGGAGAAACCTTTGCTCCTATAGCTAGATTGGAAGGAGTTCATATGCTTCTTGCATATGCAGCTTTTAAAAGCTTCAAAGTATATCAAATGGATGTAAAATCTGCATTCCTAAATGGTGTACTTGAAGAGGAGGTGTATATAGAGAAAACAGATGGGTTTTCCCTATCTGAAGACAATGAAATGGTATGAAGCCTACATAAAGCCTTATATGGGCTAAAGCAGGCACCTAGAGCATGGTATGAATGCCTGCATTCCCATCTTGTGAATATTGGATTTGAGAGAACAAGTGAAGATAGCCATATCTACTTGAAGTCTGAAGGAGATCAGATCCTAATCTATGAGGTATTTGTGTATGACATTATCTTTGGTGGAGATGACAAGATGAGTCATGAATTTGCAGATGAGATGAAGAAAGAGTTTGAGATGTCACTCATAGGGGAGATTAAGTTCTTCATTGGACTGCAGATCCAACAGATGAAGGATGGAATCTTTATCACTCAGTCCAAGTATGTCAAAGAGGTGTTGAAGACCTTTGGCATGGAAGATAGCAAACTAGTTGGTACACCAATGGTGACCGGTCGTAAACTATCCAAAGAGGATGACTCTACATTGGTTGATGAGAAGGAATACCGATCAATGATTGGTAAGTTGCATTATGTAGTGCATAGCAGACCGGATAGTGCACATGCAATTGGCATTACTGCAAGATTCCCGAAAAGTCCAAGAGAATCCCACTTGGTTGCAGTCAAGCGGATTCTTAGGTATCTGAAAGGAACTATTGACTATGGGTTATGGTATCCATACAATAATGATTTTAACTTGAAAGTATTCACAGATGATGATTGGGCTGGTAATGTAGATGACCGAAAGAGCACAACCAGTGGTGCATTCTTCCTTGGTGGTAGACTGGTCTCATGGATGAGTAAAAAGCAGAGTTGTATCTCTCAGTCTACAGTAGGAGCGGAGTATGTTGCAGCTTTCATGAACTACAGTCAGACAATTTGGATGAAGCATGTATTGAATGGCTTCAAAATTCCTGTATCTGAACTAGTAAGTATATTTTGTGACAACACTAGTGCAATTAATATCTCCAAGAATCCAATTTTACATTCTAGAACCAAGCACTTTGAGCTTAAGTATATTTCTTGAGGGAAAAGGTTCAGAACAAAGAGATTGCACTGGAGCATGTTTCCAGTAAGGAGCAGTTAGCAGACATATTCACCAAGCCTCTCCCAAAGACTACATTCATATACTTAAGAGATGAATTAGGGGTACTGCCCCTTCAGGAGATGAACTAAAAGCATATGCTCCACATCAGTCAAGTATTGCATAGTCAAATTTATTTTGGATTGATGTGTTGAAGGATGCTACTCCTCAAGGGGAGCAGCATAATGGAACAGGGTAGCTTGTGCCTCCACTTTGGCATTGTTGTCAAAGGGGGAGAAGATGTGAAGTGAAGCAGAGAAGATATCTATAGAAATTGGGGGAGAAGATATGAAGTGGACAGATATCTTTGTATATTGCCATCAATGCCAAAGGGGGAGATTGTTGGCATTATGTGAACCGATATGAGGACATAATGACATTGTATGTTGTCATTGATGTCAATATGATGAAGATGTTGGCATTATGTCAACCGGCATGAAGACATAATGATATTGTATGTTGTCATTGATGTCAATATGTGACATGATGTGAACCGACACATGTGATATGTGAGAAGAGAGAACCGACATATGTATGAACTGGTATATATGCCAAAGTGAAGCGGTATATTTGTTCAAGATAAACCGGCATGTCAAGATGAACCGACATGTAGCTAAGGGAACCGGCACATGGAAGCATTGTGTGACTATCAGTTGGTAGGTAGTTTCCACTTCAAGATTTCCGATTGGAGTACCTCAAGCCTATGTGACTCAATCGGTGATCTTTGTGTGATGATTAGTAGTATAACGAAGAACAAATCATGTTGCCACATAAGCCCTATGTGCGTGAAGGATCTTGCATGAAGAAGACTATCCCTATCCACCTTGGGAATGTGCGAAGTTTGTCAAACAGTGATAATGCGTGATGGGTTATCAGCTGCCATGAAATAGGAGGATAATGGACGATGGAGAATGTCTTGAGATCAATTCAAGAGTGTTGTATTTAATGCAGTATGATTCAACAGTCAGGATTGAACCATTTGAATTGCTTAACCTAACAAGTTTAGGGTTTAGGGTTTTTGCTACCAACCTATCTGTTTCCTATAAGGTCAATGTTGTGTCATTTTCTAACGTTATTGGCAAAAGTTGTATGTGTGTATCCAAGGGAAGTGATACGTGATTCTTGCCAAACCAAAGGAGAGAAGAGATATCTGCAAAGTGAATGTGCAGAAGGTGAAGAGGAGCCGAAATAGATCTGCATTAGCATTGAGTGTTGTTACCAGATCATTGTAATTCCTGTTGATCTTTAACCACTTCAACAGTTGTGAAATCCCTTAACAGGGTAGCTTTAACCGGCTTGATACAAATCCCTTAACATGGTAACTTGAAGTTATTGAGTTCTGAGAAGCTATAGAGCTCTGGAGATCCTTTAGCTATTGAGTTCTTGAAATCCTCTAACAAGGTAACCCTAACTGGGTATTATAGCCATCCCTTAACCGGGTGATCCCTGACAAGTTCGGTTCCTAGCAGAACCTATTGTAATGTCTTTAACCGGACAAGGCTCCTAACAGAGTAGACTTCTAAAGAGTTCAAAAAGCAGCTTGTGGGTATTCATCCCCACCGTGGTTTTTCCCAGTTGGGTTTCCACATGAAAAATATGTGTGTCATGTGAGATGCTTTTATCTTGTGATGCTTTGTTATTACCTGTTGAGCATATGATGGTTTTGTGTTTTATGCCTGTCTATAAAACATATTGAACTAACTATTGTGAAGATCTGATGATAGTTTACCTGTTCATGCATGAGGGTGTAATGGTGCTGTAATATTGAGCTAAGAGGAAAGCTTAGTGAGTAACCGGTTTATGATTGTTTTAGTTGTTCTAGGTCTTACTTGTTGCACTTTGTTTCAACCAGTATCACTGTTTGCCAGTCATTTGGATTATTTGTTGTCAAACTGGTTTTGGACTGTATTTTTGTCTGTACTGATTCACCCCCCCCCTCTCAGTACCGGTTTGGTACTATTCATTCATCTTTGAGTTATCAATTGGTATCAGAGCACTCTAGGTCCTCTGCATTGTAAGCTTAACCGCTTGAGGTAAAGTTCCCAATCAAATGATGAAGAGGGAAGGTCCAAAGTTTAATAGGGAAAATTTTGGTATATGGAAAGATAGAATGAAGATATTCATCAGAAGCATGGGTGCTCAACACTGGAGTTATGTTGAGAATGTCTATGTTGTTCCTACCGGTACTCTCACCGATGACCAAAAGAGAGAGATACAAGAAAATGGGCAAGTCATGGAAGCCCTTATTAGTAGTCTATCTGACATTGAGTTTATTGATTTTTAGGACAAGGTAAATCCCAAAGAGGTATGGGATGCTCTTGAAAATATTTATGGTGGTGATGAACATGTAAAATAGGCTAAGGAAGAAAGCCTGAGAGGGAAGTTTGAAGATATGTGGATGGTTGAAGGTGAGACCATTCAGCAGTATGGAATAAGAATCAAAACAGTTGTTGGAGAAATCAAGAGTGCAGGTGGTAAAATAGAAGATTCCACTGTGGTAAGCAAAGTCTTGAGATCCCTGTTGCCGGTCTATGCAATAAGGGTTGTTGCTATTCAAGAGCTGAGATCAATAGACAAGACTAAGGTGTCCTTGGACTCCATCATAGCCAAGTTGACAGCCTATGAGCTAAATAGTTTTGATGGCAGTGTTCAAAAGACTGAATCAACATTTAAAGCTTCTGCTATATCATCCAGAAAAGGAAAAGAAGCTAGCACTAGTCGTGAACCTAGACAAAGCAGAGAAATGAATGATGAGGAGATTCTGATGGCATTTGAAGCTCTCCTTGCCAGAAAGCTTCCTAAAGGAACCGGTAAATACAATGGTAAGCTACCTTTGAAATGATTTTCCTATAACCAAATAGGACATATTTCTATAAACTGTCCAAATGGTGATAACAAGGACAAACCAGAAAGATTTAGGAAATTCAAAGGAGGAAACCAGAGAAACTGTTTTGTAGCAGTTGATGAAGGTGTCACGGATGAGGAATCAGAAGATGAAGAGAATGAAGACATTGTGTTTGTTGCTGTAAAGGAAGATGTGGCAAACAAGAAGGCACTTGTCTCCCAGTTTGATAATTCCAATGAGTGGATCATTGATAGTGGCTATTCTCACCATATGACTGGTGACCGAAGCAAGTTTCCATCCTTTGAGGAGTATGATGGTGGTGTGGTTTGCTTTGGCAATGATGCACCATGCATGGTCAAAGGCAGAGGGTCCATCTCTCTGAATGGAAAGAGTAGTGTTGACAATGTGTACTGGGTTGATGGCCTCAGACACAACCTTCTGAGTGTTGCCCAGTTGAATGACAGTGGCCTCACTCTGGAATTCAAGAATGGAGTTTGCAGAATCAAAGGAAAAGAGGGTGAATTGGTGGCCACCGGCATCCAGACCAAAGGTAACCTATTTCATTTGAACTCAAATATAAGCACATGTCTTATGGCTAAGTTTGATGATAGCTAGATATGGCATAGGAGACTTTGTCATGTAAACTTTGATAACATTGTGAAGGCTAGTAAGATCAAGGCAGTTAGAGGGTTGTCGGTGCTAAGCAAACTAGATAATACCTTGTGTAGAGAGTGTCAATTGGGGAAAATGTCTTCCTCAACCTTTAAAGGTAAATCTTTCACTGCTGACAACTTGCTTGATCTTGTGCATACTGATTTGTGTGGTCCTATGAAAACTAGAAGTGTGCAGGGTGATAGGTACTTCATGATTCTCACTGATGACTGCTCAAGAATGATGTGGGTCACATTCTTGAAAGACAAGTCTGAAGCCTTTGTGAAATTCAAAGCTTTCAGAGCATTAGTGGAGAAGGAAAGTGGTAAAAGGATCAAATGTCTCAGAACTGATCAAGGAGGGGAATTCACTTCTGGTGAATTCAACAAGTATTGCGAAGAATTTGGCATCAAGAGACAACTGTCTACCCCCCGGACTCCACAGTAGAATGGCCTAGCAAAGAGGAATAACTGGACTATGGTTGAAGTAGCTAGAACCATGTTGATTCAAGGGAAGGTAGCTCACACCTTTTGGAGAGAAGCGGTGAGCACTACTGTCTACACAATGAACCAAGTACTCATCAAGAAAGGTAAGGACAAAACTCCTTATGAGTATTGGACCGGTAAGACACCTGTGGTTAGCTACTTTAGGGTATTTGGTAGCATATGTTACATCAAGAGGAGTGAACATCAGGACAAATTTGAAGCTAAATGTGATGAGGGAATATTCTTAGGATATTCCACCAAGAGTAAAGCTCTCAAGTGCTACAACAATAGGACTCGGAGAATTATGGAAAGTATCAATGTAAGAGTTGATGAATCCTCTGAGAAAATTGAGGAAACCAGCAGTGAACAAGTTGTAGATGAACCAGTTGCAACCTTCTGGGAACCGATTGTTAGTCAACCAAGTACTAGTAACAATGTTCCTGAACCGGTGAATGCTGATACTGATGAAGATGAGGATGAAGAGGAAAAGCAAGAAGAACCAGTCAAGACCATTCCTCGGTATGTCAAACTGAATCATGATCCTAAGCAAATCATAGGAGATAAGGATGCAGGAATCCTTACAAGAAGAAAGATCAGAGAAAACTCATGTATGATCTCTAAATTTGAGCCTAAATCATTCAAAGAGGCTCATAAAGATGAAGACTGGATCAAGGCAATGGAAGAGGAACTTGACCAGATAGAGAAAAATGGTACATGGTCCTTGGTACCCATATCGGAGCATAAAAATGTCATTGGCACCAAATGGGTGTTCAGAAACAAGCTGAATGAGGATGGCACAGTGATTAGGAATAAAGCCAGATTGGTGTGCAAAGGATATGCTCAAGAAGAAGGAGAAGACTATGGAGAAACCTTTGCTCCTATAGCCAGATTGGAAGGAGTTCGTATGCTTCTTGCATATGCATCTTCTAAAGGGTTCAAAGTATATCAAATGTATGTAAAATCTGCATTCCTAAATGGTGTACTTGAAGAAGAGGTGTATATTGAGCAACCAGATGGGTTTTCCCTATCTGAAGATAATGACATGGTATGTAGGCTACATAAAGCCTTATATGGTCTAAAGCAAGCACCTAGGGCATGCTATGAACGCCTACATTCTCATCTTGTGAAGATTGGATTTGAAAGAACAAGTGAAGATAGCAATATCTACTTGAAGTCTGAAGGAGATCAGATCCTGATCTGTGAGGTTTTTGTTGATGACATTATCTTTGGAGGAGATGACAAGATAAGTCATGAGTTTGCTGATGAGATGAAGAAAGAGTTTGAGATTTCACTCATAGGGGAGATTAAGTTCTTCATTGGACTGCAGATCCAGCAGATGAAAGATGGAATCTTTATCACTCAGTCCAAATATGTCAAAGAGGTGTTGAAAACCTTTGGCATGGAAGATAGCAAACCGGTTGGTACACCAATGGTGACCAGTTGCAAATTGTCAAAAGAGGATGATTCTGCACTAGTTGATGAGAAAGAATACCAATCAATGATTGGTAAGTTGCATTATGTAGTGCATAGCAGACCGGATATTGCACATGCAGTTGGCATTATTGCAAGGTTCCAAAAAAGTCCAAGAGAATCCCACTTGGTTGCAATCAAGCGGATTCTTAGGTATCTGAAGGGAACAGTTGACTATGGATTATGGTACCCATACAGCAATGATTTCATTCTAAAAGTATTCACAAATGTTGATTGGGCAGGTAATGTGGATGACTAGAAAAGCACAACCGATGGTGCATTCTTTCTTGGTGGTAGACTGGTCTCATGGATGACCAAAAAGCAGAGTTATATCTCTCAGTCTACAGCAGAAGCAGAGTATGTTGCAGCTTTCATGAACTGCACTCAGATAATCTGGATGAAGCATGTTTTAAATGGCTTCAAAATCCTTATATCTGAACTGATAAGTATATTGTGTGATAACACAAGTGCTATCAATATTTCAAAGAATCCGGTTTTACATTCTAGAACCAAGCATTTTGAGCTTAAGTATCATTTCTTGAGGAAAAAGGTTCAGAATAAAGAGATTGTACTAGAACATGTTTCCGGTAAGGAGCAATTAGCAGACATATTCACCAAGCCTCTCCCAAAGACTACATTTGTGCATTTAAGAGGTGAATTGGGGGTACTACCCCTTCAGGAGGTGAACTAAAAGTATTTGTTCCACATCAGTCAGGTGTTGCATAGTCAAACTTTTGTTGATTGATGTGTTGAAGGATGCTACTCCTCAGGGGAGCAGCATAATGGAACAGGGATGTGTGTGCCTCCACTTTGGCATTGTTGTCAAATGAGGAGAAGGAGTGAAGCGGAAAAGATATCTATAGAAAATGGGGGAGAAAATGTGAAGAGGAGAGATATCTTTGTATATTGCCATCAATGCCAAAGGGGGAGATTGTTGGCATTATGTGAACCGGTATGAAGACATAATGATATTGTATGTTGTCATTGATGTCAATATGTGACATGATGTGAATCGACACATATGATATTTGAGAAGAGAGAACCGGCATGTGTATGAACCGGTATATATGCCAAAGTGAAGCGGTATATTTGTTCAAGATAAACTGGCATGTCAAGATGAACCGGCATGTAGTTATAGGAACCGGCACATGGAAGCATTGTGTGACTACCGGTTTGTAGGTAGTTTCCACTTCAGGATTTCCAATTGGAGTACCTCAAGCTTGTGCGACTCAATCGGTGATCTTTGTGTGATGAGTTAGCAGTATAATGGAGAACAGATCGTGTTGCCACATAAGCCCTATGCGCGTGAAGGATCTTGCATGAAGAAGAATATCCCTATCCACCTTGGGAATGTGCGAAGTTTTTCAAATGGTGATAGCGCGTGATGGGTTATCAGCCGCCATGAAATTGGTGGATAATGGACGATGGAGAATGTCTTGAGATTGATTCAAGAGTGTTGCATTTAATGCAGTATGATTCAATGGTCAGGATTGAACCGTTTGAATTGCTTAACCTAACAGGTTTAGGATTTAGGGTTTTTGCTACTGACCTGTCTGTTTCCTATAAGGTCGATGTTGTGTCTCTTTATAACATTGTTGGAAAAAGTTGTATGTGTGTGTCCAAGGGAAGTGATACGTGATTCTTGCCAAACCAAAGGAGAGAAGAGATATCTGCAAAGTGAATGTGCAGAAAGTGAAGAGAAGCCGAAACAGATCTGCATTAGCATTGAGTGTTGTTACCAGATCATTGTAATTCTTGTTGATCTTTAACCACTTCAACAGTTGTGAAATCCCTTAACAGGGTAGCCTTAACCGGCTTGATACAAATCCCTTAACAGGGTAACTTGAAGTTATTGAGTTTTGAGAAGCTATAGAGCTTTGGAGATCCTTTAGCTATTGAGTTCTTAAAATCCTCTAACAAGGTAACCCTAACCAGGTTTAACCCTTAACCGGGTATTATAGCCATCCCTTAACCGGGTGATCCCTGACAAGATCGGTTCCTAGCAGAACCTATTGTAATGTCTTTAACTAGACAAGGCTCCTAACAGAGCGGACTTCTAAAGAGTTCAAAAAGCATCTTGTGGGTATTCATCCCCACCGTGGTTTTTCCCAGTTGGGTTTCCACGTGAAAAATATGTGTGTCATGTGAGATGCTTTGTTATTACCTGTTGAGCATATGATGGTTTAGTGTTTTATGCCTGTCTATAAAACATATTGAACTAACTATTGTGAAGATCTAATGATAGTTTACTTGTTCATGCATGAGGGTGTAATGGTGCTATAATATTGAGCTAAGAGGAAATCTTGGTGAGTAACCGGTTTATGATTGTTTTAGTTGTTCTAGGTCTTACCGGTTGCACTCTGTTTCAACCAGTATCACTATTTGCCAGTCATTTGGAGTATTTGTTGTCAAACTAGTTTTGGACTGTATTTTTGTCTATACTGATTCACCCCCCCCTCTCAGTATCGGTTTGGTACTATTCGTTCATCTTTGAGTTATCAGAAGAACCGGTATAACACTGTGAACCGGCATTCGTGCCAAAGTGAAGCGGTGTGCTTGTTCATGATCAACCGAAATATAGTTATGGGAATCAGCATATGGAAGTATTGTATGACTACCGGTTGGTAGTCTCAACTTTAGAGTTTCCGGTTGATGTGCTTCAAGCCTATGTGGCTCAACCGATGATATTGTGTGATGAGTTAGCATTGTAAAGAAGAACATATCATGTTGCCATGCAAGCATGTGTGTGTGAAGGATCTTGCATGAGGGAGATTGTTCCTATCTACCTCGAGAATGTGTGAAGTCTGTAAAACGGTGATAACATGTGATGGGTTATCAGCCGCCATAAAATCGATGGAAATGGACGATGGAGAATGTCTTGAGTGTGGATCAAGATCTGTTGCATTTAATGCAGTGTGCTCAACAGTCAGGATTGAACCGTTTGAATTCCTTAACCTAACAGGTTTAGGGTTTAGGGTTTATGCTACCGACCTATCTATTTTCCTATAAAGTCGATGTTGTGTCTCTTTCTCAGGTCATTGGCAAAAGTTGTGTGTGTGTATCCAAGAGAAGGGATACGTGATTCTTGCCAGACCAAAAGGAGAGAAGTGATACCTGCAGAGTGTAAGTGCAGAAGGTGAAGAGGAGCCTAAACAGATCTGCATTGGCATTGAGTGTTGTTACCAGATCATTGTAATACCTGTTGATCTCTAACCACCTCAATAGTTGGAAAATCCCTTAACAGGGTAGCCTTAACCGGCTTGCTAAAAATCCTTTAACAGGGTAACTCAGAGCTACTGAGTTTGGAATCCTTTAGCTATTGAGCTCTTGAAATCCTCTAACAATGTAATCGTTAACAAGGTTTAACCCTTAATCGGGTATTGTAGCCATCCCTTAACTAGGTGATCTCTAACAGGATCGGTTCCTAGCAGAACCTTTTGTAATGTCTCTAACCGGACAAGGCTCCTAATAGAGCGGACTTCTAAAGAGTTCAAAAATAGCTTGTGGGTATTCATCCCCACCGTGGTTTTTTCCCAGTTGGGATTCCACGTGAAAAATATGTGTGTCATGTGTGATGCTTTTATCTTGTGATGCTTTGCTATTGTCTCTCAAGCATATGATGGTTCAGTGTTTTTTGCCTTTCAATAAAACATGTTGATCTAGCTGTTATTATGATCTGATGATAGATTACCTATTTATGCATAAGGGTGAAATGGTAGTGTAGTCTCGAGTTGAGTGAAAAGCTAAGTGAGTAATCGATTAATGCTTGTCTCAGACATTCTTAGCTTTACTAGTTGCACTCTATTTCAAACCGGTGTCACTGTCTGCCAATCATTTGAAGTGTCTACTGTCAAACCGGTTTTGGACTGTATTTTTGTCTGTACTGATTCACCCCCCCCTCCTCTCAGTACTGGTTTGGTACTATTCGTTCATCATTAAGTTATCAAGGATAATTCATGTAGCTAGTTATATAGGATGCTAAGGATCTTTATTGAATACAAGAGCGGGAATTAACTCATCTGCACACACATGGGCAAAAGAAGACCAAAGTTTCAAGAACCAATGGGGAAGTTTTCCACGTCTCCATTTGTAAATCCTAATCACTAAGTGTGTTGAGTTGAATGTTCCAAAGGACCTTAATGATTGATGACTTCTTATCTATGAAATGTTTTGCACCTCCAATTAAATTGGTGTATTACAAAAGGCTAAACAATACAGTCAACCTTGTTCGAATAGGAAATGCATCTTCATCATGCATATTGCATCAACATAGGTCATGTCAAAAATTCATTGTCTCCACATGCATTCTGCAGATCATCATGTCATATAGGTATGCATAGTGGGGGCATAACTGAAAAAATCCTAAAAAATCATATAAAGTCCTGAAAAAATCCTAAAATTCATATAAAATCCTTCAAAAAATCTAAAAACAATGAAAAATCAATCAAAATCCAAAAACATTGAAAAACTTATAATCCAAAAACAATGGAAAATCCTTCAAAAATCCAAAAACATTGGAAAAACATTAAAATCAATCCAAAAACATCTGGAAAATATCCTGAAAAAATAGTCAAAAACATTCAAATATCAATCCACACAATCCAAAAAACCAGCAAAAAATCAATCAAAAAAATTGCAATAAAATATCTTGCGAGAAACAAATACCCTAGCAGATATCCAGCAAATGCTTCGCATGAAGTTAACAAAGGACGCAACTATCCAGGGAAACATCTGCAATCAACTAATCAAACTGTCTTATCAATCATATCATATCCATATCAAAGTGATCATTATCTTGTCTTAAACAAAAGAGGATACGCTCGAAATCAAATAGGTCAGTCTTAAACGGGGTCCACAACTTTTTGAGATCAGACATTATCAACCGTCAAATCAAGCAACTAAGAATGAAGGTACAAGATCGGTATAGCTGCTGAATTTTGTCTAGGTCGATCTTTATATTTTATCATTTGGCAACAACTTATGTTCCTATGCTACTCAAGGATGTCCACAAGTGATTAGAGGAGCCATGATAGGTATTATATTTTTCTTTGTTTGTTGTTTGTGGTGTGAAACGATGAAGTTCTAGGGAAATTGCTCTAGTGGGTGTCTGTGATAGGAGTATTCAGCTAGTGAATGCCACACATACCTTGACCCCTAGTGTATTTCCTAGAATGGAGGGGTTCACTCCTTGTCTGCTACGTGTGTGTTTCCTCAATGAGATATATTTACATCTTGGTTCCTTATACCCTGATGTGCTAAGCTCCATTGTTCAATAATAAGGCTCAGTGATGAATATATATTGCACAATAAATAATGACACAGGTTCGTGAATCAATCATTCTCATTTCATCTCATTTTTTTATTGCTAGTTTTTTTATTCTTTTCTCGTCATCTCTTTTTAAATCATTTTCTATCATCTAACATTATTCTTTCATCAATCTATTCTCTCATATTCTATCTCTATATCATCTTCACATCACCTATCTCTATCTCTAATCAACTAACGGTTCTTCTATCTCACATTCTTCTTCTTTTTTGAGAGATCATTCATACCTTTAATGCACAAATGATCTCTCGAGGGGGCATTAAACCCTAAGTATCACCGGGGCATACTGGGGCAGAATTTTTTTCATTTTCTTTGAAACAAAGTCATTCCGACATTGTCTCAAAGAGGGGCAAATGTAGACACCTAAAAATGTCTCATTGACCATGTACTAATTATTCCTCTAATTAGCTAAATAATTATTTAATTATTTAATTAAGCTAATTAATCTTATTCTTCTAATTTCATATTTCCTCGTCATCTTACTAATTATCTCTATTTCTTATTCTTTCATCATTTAATCATTTAACCATGTTCTAATGTTATTCAAATATTTATTATTTAATTAATTTTGATTAATTCCCCAATTTAAATAATCTTTATTATTTAAATAAATTAATTCTCAATTTCTATCTCTAATCATCTAATCATTAACCCTCTTCTAAATACTAATTAAATATTTATTATTTAATTAATTATGATTTTAATCCTTTAATTCAAATAATCTTTATTATTTAATTAAATTCAATTGCTAAATAATTAAATAGTTTCTTTAAATCATTTAATTAACTAACTAATTATTCAAATTCCAAATCCCCAGATTCTAATTTCATTTAATATTGTATTTCTTCTAATTTCATTAATTCTTTTAATTTCTTCCAAATTCAAATACATGTGCATGATTTCAAAAACCAAATTGAAAATCAAAGTCAAGTTCTAAATATATTCAAATACTAAATTGAATTTAAAATAAATTCAATTATTTGATTTAAATTCAATTATTTGAATAAATCTCATGCAAAGATTAAATTGAAAATCTAAGTCAAAGTGCAAGCACATGTTAAATTAATTAAATCATTATCTTTCCAATCTCTATTTGCATCTTCTAGTTAGCTTTTTTCTAAATAAAGTTTTCTTTGTCATCAATCAATTATCCTCCAATCATTCTTTTTCTTCCTCCAATTAGCTTTTTCTCAATCAGTTAACTCAATTAATCTATTCAATCTATTATGTTTCACCTCTAAATCAGCAGTTCAACTATCAATTTTCATGTGAGCTCACCTGAGTTCCACCTCTTGATCAATTTGTTCCACATTTCATTCAATCCTCTCCAAAAATCTATAAATTGAGCATTCAATCACCATTCTCAACAATCACGAACTTTGAATCTTTGTGTCAATTGCAGGTTGCCAGCGCAATATCTGAGAGCCATCATACCACAAAGAGGAGAAGAACAATGGAAGCCATATGCGATTATGGAATAGGGAGTTTTGATTAATATTTTACACTTATATTTCTTAATTACATTATTTCATTGGTTTATGTTTAAATTGCTTAGATAGTTAAGGGATTCGTGATTTTCCTTATTTCCTATTTAGCAATGATGAATTTGAGCATAGCATAGGCATAATATGTCCTATTATGCCATGACATGCCATAATAGGTCCATAATTGGTCCTATTATATCATGTCATGGAATAATAGGAAAATAGTTATCAAATCTATAATAATTTGACTATGTCAATGGCGAATTCTTAATGAATATTCATGTTTTGAAGGTCTCATTAAGAAATTAGAGATATTATACAAGAGGAGAGAATTAAATCCCTCTAATATTGGTGTATAAACTACGAAGCCTTTGATTTACCAAATGGAATATCTAAGTAGGGTCATCATGAATGAGGACCCTTGAGGTTTACATTTAGAGCTATGGATGACCATGACCTTGGTAGCCCACCACTTCCATCTGTAAGAATATATGTGTTAAATGTTGAGTTCACACCATTAGGGTGAATGAAGTTACAATGTTAGGACTTTTAACATAGAGGAAGAGCACTTGGTCAAACAAGTTGATAATCATTATAAAGTGAAAGAAGAAAAGGAAAAAAAAACTATTGAGATTGAGACAAAACTTATTGATAACTCATACACTGGCGTCTTTTTCATAATCTTTAATAGACATGATTACACATACGTTAGTTAACATTATATATGCTCAATAGAATATAGTTTATTTTCTTTATTCAACACATTTGAGAGGTTATAGTTTGACTTTATTATGACACATCATGGTATAATAGGACATATTATGCCATGATGACATGATATGTCCTATTATGACATGACATGCCATAATAGGTCCATAATTGGTCCTATTATGCCATGACACATGCCATGATATTTCATTTTGGTTTTGGTTTTGATACATCCATTTAGTTTCGGTTTGGTTTCGATTTGATTTTGGTTTTGATTTCCATTTAGTTTTGTTTCAATTTGGTTTTGGTTTTGATGTTTGTGAGATATCTTGTATCTTGTAAATTTGATATTTTGTTTTGTTAACTATCTAGATTTGGTTTTGATTTGTAAATTTGTTGATTTTGGTTTAGGGTTTAGGGTTAGCTGTTGAAGAATATTTTTGATCAAAATTAAGAATTTACAAATGTAAAAACAAATTTACTTATAGGCTACTTTAAGAAATACTTAAATAATACTCAAAAAATAGGAAAAATATACAAGAAAATTAAAAAATGTGAAAACGGATTATTGAATGTGTACCTAGGATACTGGTGGAGGCTTGAAATGGAGTCCACGGCATGGGGGGCATTTTTTATCTTCTTTTCTCACTACAATTGTAGGTAAAAATGACAAAATACGCCCGAATAAAATGGGTAAAATCAGATTTAAAAGTGGGGGCCCGTTTTTTAAAAATGGGACCCTGTTTCGTTTTCAAGCGGGCCCCTGTTTGAGAAAAAATGGGGGCTCATTTAGTTTCACCTCAAGCCCCCATTACTTTTTTCCTCGGGGGTCCGAAGCAAAAATGAGCCCCTATTTTTTGAAAACAGGCCCCCGTTTCTAAGAGCGCATTTTCCAATGCACTGATTTCCGCCAATTTGTGACCTATTACCTTGCACTTACCCATGAATGCATGATACTTATAGAAAATGTCTGACACTTATGGTGAATCCGTAACACTTAGGCGAATCTGTACCACTTAGTGTGAACACATAACACTTAGCATGAATGCGTAAAAATATGAGGGCGATTGCATGACAGATATTGAAAAATCCCATAAAAACACAAGCTCAAACCAGAAACTAAAAACTATGAATGTGTATTGGTGTCTACATGAATACATGAGTCTATCTATGTGATTGCGTGATTCTATATGCATGATGATGAGATCCTCCTTTGAAATCAGTACAAAACTTGCAAGAAATCTGAAAATCCGTATGATTTGCAAAATCACATACAAAAAAATAGAGGGTTAATTAGTTGTTGCTTCATGTTAGGCTCACCAAAATGTCATATGTAAAATTCATCATTTATTCAATTAAAAACAAAGGAAAATCACGAATCCCTATCTGATCAAATAATTCTAAATAAACCAATGCAATAATGCAAGCAAGTAATAGGAATATAAAATCTATCAATCAAAACTCTCAATTTCATGTTCGCATATAGCTTCCATTGTTCTTCTCTTCTTTGTGGTATGATGGCTCTCAGATATCGCACTGGCAATCTGCAAATGACACAAATATTCAAAGTTCGTGATTGTTCAAAATGAGGAATTGAATGCTCAATTTATAGATTTTTGGGTGAGATTGATTGAGAGGTGAAACTCAGGTGAGCTCACATGTTAATTGATAGTTGAATTGCGAATTTGGAGGTAATTGAGTTAACTAATTGAGAAAAAAGATGACTGGAAGATGAAAAAGAATGAATGGAGGAGAATTTAAGAATGACAAGGAAAGCTTTATTTAGAAAAAACTAACTAGAAGATAGAAAATGAATGATTGGAGAGAATTAAAGAAATGGTGCAATTAATCAATTAAAATAGATTGAATAGTTAACTGATTGAAAGCTTTTTGGAAAAAAAAGCAAAGTAGAAGATAGAAATAGAGAATGAAAATATCTAATTGATTTAATTAATTAATTAATTTAGCATGTTCTTGCACTTTGACTTTGATTTTCAATTTAATCTTTACATGAGATTTAATTTAAATATTGAATTTATTTTTAATTCAATTTGTTGTTTGAATATATTTAGAACTTGACTTTGATTTTCAATTTGATTTTTGAAATCATGCACATGTATTTGAAATTAGATGAATTTAGAAGAATATGAATTTGAATTTGGAGAATTAAAAGAAATTAAATGAAATTAGAAGAATTAATGAAATTAAATGAAATAAGAATTTGGCAATTTGGAATTAGAATTTGAAGAATTAATTAGTTAATTAAATAATTTTAAGAAACTATTTAATTATTTACAAATTGAATTTAATTAAATAATAAAGATTATTTAAATTAAAGGATTAAAATCATAATTAATATTTTAGAAAAGGGTTAATGATTAAATGATTAGAAATTTAAATAATAAAGATTATTTAAATTTAAGGATTAATAATCATAATTAATTAACATTAGAAAATGGTTTAAATGATTGAATGATGATAGAATTGAAAATAGAATAATTAGTAAGATGATGAGGAAATATGAAAATAGAAGAATAAGATTAATTAATTAATTAAATAATTAAAAATTATTTAATCAATTAGAGGAACAATTAGTACATGATCAATGAGACATTTTTTAGGTGTCTACACTAGGCCAAAAGAAATGAGCTAAAAACCTATTGTCTAACCTTTCAGGCATACATAAAATTGAATAGAAGGTGATCAGTACTTCCCTCTACTTCTTCACATAAGACACATCTTCACAACATAGAACCCTCTTTTCTGAAGATTATCATTAGTCAATTTTTTCTTATGGCAGATAGTCCACCAAAAGAAACTTATCTTTGGGATAGATTTAGATTTCCACAATAGTGACCAATTAGAGGGGGCCTAGGTTGCATTGTCAACAATCTTTAGATTGAGGAATCTCAATAGCCTAAGGATCCTAAGCAATTCAGATGCAACAACCCTTAAGGGAGGTGCAATTTCACTAGTAGAGAATCTCCAAGATAGGGGGAAGAAGTTAGGGATCCAGTAGTCAACCAGGAGAACACCCAACTTATTCACCAAAACTTGTTCCAAATCTGAGAAAATAGGATGGCTTCTTAAAGGGGAAGAGGAAATCCAAGAGTTGACCCAAAATCCAGTGTTCCTGTCATCACCAACTTGCCATAACAAGTGTTTCTAAATCAAAACTTTTGACTTGATCACATTGTTCCAAATGTGAGAGCCTCTCGAGAGATCCTCTTGACATGGGAAGGAAAGGCCATTCCCACAATCAAGATGTTTGTTCAAGATCACCTTTGTCCAATCATCCACTCCTTTAACAACTTTCCAACCAACTTTAGCCATTGGAGCAAGAATGAGGGATTTGGAATCTCTAGTACCTAGGCCACCAATCAATTTGCTTGAGAAAACAGTATTCCAATCCACTAAGTAAATTCTATTTTTTCTTGCAAATTTAAAGAAACTACCTTCCACCAAGTGAAAACCAAATCAATAAATGGACAATGTCCCATCAAGCATGTCAAATGTACAATGTAGGAATTGAAAAATTAATCTTGAACCTTATAAACCCCAACCATAAGAAAATATTCATGAAGAGTCCAACATCATATCAAGAGAACACTTCCTCAAGAAATGCAAAAAATAAAACAAACATATGCATTCAAGAGATGCTTGATTCTCTTGCTCTCATATCTACCAAGATCTTGCATGTTAATGATTTTCTCTCAGATTTACAAACACAATGCACAAGAGGCTACATGGGAGAATGGAGTTGCTTGATTTATAAACATGATCAAGATATGGATGAACACGTGAAGATTTTTAGGGTTCTTCAAAGTATGCAAAAGATCTCAAATGGCATGAAAACATACAATTATCAAGGCAGCTAAAGAGAGACTCAAAAGTGAGAAAGAGAATGGCTTTATAGGTGTCCTCATAGGAAATCCAAGTTTTGGGAAGGATGTGGGATAAAAGAGTGAGATGGAGTGATATGTGCTATTTATCCCACATTTGTTGAATAAATGTGATTTGGTGGAGGTTGAATGGGATAAATTAAATGGAAGAAAGGGAATGAAAGGGATTTTATTGAATAAATTATGATTTATTTAATTATAGAAAAGAAAAATCTATGTGATTTAAATAGATAAATAAAATTACGTACTTAAATAATAGAGAAATTTAATGTTAAATGAATTAAATAAATAAATAATAATATCTATTTAATTAATAGAGGACTTAGGATAAAATAATTAAATAAATAAAATATTTATTTAATTGAGGATAATTTTATGTGTCTACACTTGTCTTTGTCACCTTTTTCATCTCTCACTCTTTCTTCCTTCATATTTATCTCCATATATCTTCCTCCTCCTCTCTATCTATTTATCATTATCTCCACCTCTCTCTCTCTTCCTCTCTCTCTCTCTCTCACACATTCACTCTATCTCTCTTGTATGATATCTCTATCTCCCTCATGCTCCTCTCTCTATCTCTCTCCCTATGCCTATTTATCTATGTTTTTCATTATTTATGTCTCTCTCTCTCTCTCTCTCTCTCTCTCTCTCTCTCTCTCTCTCTCTCTCTCTCTCTCTCTCTTCCAAAATATGTTTATCTTCCCCTATTTCTCTCACCCTCTCTCCATCTCTAGTTCTCTCCATTTGTCTATCTATTTATCTCTATCTCTCCCCCTTCTCTATATCTCCTTTTATCTCTATCTCTATGTCATTAGATATCAACATCTATATATGTCTCTATATCTCCCTCTTTCTCTATAGACATATATATCTATTTCTCTTTATCTCTCCCTCTATATCCCCCTATCTTTTTATCTTTATCTCTCCCTCTATGTCGCTCTATCTCTCTATTTATTGTTTCCCTCTTCCTCTCTCACTCTATCTTCCTCTCTCCTCCTCTATCTATATACATGTCACCCTCTACCAACCATCTTTATCTCTCTCTCTCTATCTCTTTCTTTCCCTATTTTTAGAACTCCATATTGATATCTATTTTCTTTTCTATATCTATCTCCCTATATTTCTTTTTTTACCTATCTCTCTATCTCTCTCTCGATCACTATATATATCCTCTCTCTCTCTTGATGAATACTAAGAGGGGGGGAGTGAATTAGTATACAAAAAATTACTGAACTCAAACACTTAAACAATTTAGCAATAAACTAGTATAATAGTTTTACTAACAAACCAATTAACACAAATGCAAACCAAACAGCAAATAAGGCATTCACCCACAGAAGCACAATCACCATAACACAAGAGATTTTGATGTGGAAACCCAAATGGGAAAAACCACGGTGAGATGAAACTCACAAGTAACTATCTGCATAATAGTAACCCGACCAGTTAAGGTCATACAATGTTCTTTACCTGAATAGATCCTGTTAGGAATCTCAATCTCTGTTAGGAGATAAGTCCGATTAAAGACTACCTTGTGAGAGGATTTTAGATCCATAGTTGTGAACCACCTTGTTAGAGGATTTACAAAGGCTTTGCCAAGCCTACCCGGTTAAGGTTTCAGACTTTCCGAAGATGTGAGTAATCAACAAGTGAGTGATCTAAATACTAGCACAGTATGCTTGGTTAGATCCTTGATAGCTCATTGTTAATGCATTTCAGCATTACTTCAATCTTCAAAATCTCCACACTATGTTTCTTCACATAGACCTAATCTTCTTCTGTGATTGCACATGCAAAAACCTCATCAACCACACAAAACCCTGCCGATTTTTAAAACCCTAGACATGATGTCTTTATAAAGGAATCTGATTTCATGTCAATCCAATAGGATTACATTGCAAGTTCCTAGGTTTAGTGCATCTGGACACATTTGATAACACGACACATAATCACTGCCAAAGTGTCAGTGGATGATAACTCATCACAAAAATAATACCGGTTGGTAACTCATCACAGAGTAATACCAGTTCATACATTTACCTATTACCGGTTCACACATTTTACCGATTACCAGTTTGTCAAAATGAAGATTGGGAAAAATGATAACAACCGCTTTGTTTCTTCGTACCACTTTGGGATCCTCGAACCACTTGAGGTCTTCATACCGTTTGGGTCTTCATACCGCTTGAGATCGGTAAACACTTTCTGCAAAACACCAATAGTCTAAAGACTATAATACATAATACCGGTTGGAACAAATACTAGTTGATCTCAAAGCAAGTGTGTGTCCATCAATGACAATCACAACATCATCATCAAAAATGCCAACATTTCTATTTATTTTTCTCTTCCACATATATGTAATCCTCTCTCCTCTCTCTTTTTATCTCTTTACTTTTCTCCATCTTCCTCAACTCTTTCTTCACCTCCATCTCTATCTATATCTTCTCTATTTTTATTTATTTATCCCTCTCTCTCTTTCTCCTCCTCTCTTTATCTATCCCTCTTTTTATCCCTATATCTACCTCTCTCTCCCTCTGACTCTATTGCAAACATAACATGAGCCTATTAGTAATGGAACTTGGTTATCTTCCTATTTCAAAGGTTTTATTTTAGTTATGATTGGATCCTTTTAAGTGGATGCAAAGTGTATTTGAATCTACCACTTCTTCATTGAAACCTTTGTTGAACAAACAACATCATTTTCTAAATGGCCTACCAATTGATCTCATGTGCTACACAAATTTATGCAAAAAGTAGACCCAATTATTTTCTTAATTGACCTTCCACACCTCTTTGGAATACCCATTGCACATCGAGGTGCAATTGCTAGTTTATTTTTGTATGGAATTTGTTAAATGATTTAGTTTTAGTTTATTTTTAGTTATATTTATTTTTAATACTTGGTATTAATTTTTGTTTTATTATTTATCATTATAGATTATTTTTAAATTTTGGGTTCAAGATTATTTATTTTATTCAAGTATTATAAATTGATTGAAGAATAAAAGCATTGAATGAATGTATAAATATTATTTAAATTTTATCATGTAGCATATATTAAGTATATATAGAGAGTTTAGCATCAAGATATCTAGAGTTTCAAGCAAGGGAGAATTACCCAAGCCTAATGAACTCTTTAAATATATTTCTCTTGTCCACCAACAATTTATTATTGTAAGTCAAAATATTAATACTAATATTTGTTTGTAGTCACAATAGAATCATTCTAATCAGGTTTATATCCACATATCGAGTATAAATCCATGCACTAGGTTCAACTCTTTGATTGCAAAGATTGGTTCAACAATTATGAAAGTGCAAAGTTGCTACATATAAAAAGTTTTCCAATCCGAATATAGTCATTTAACAAGTTTAATTTTTCTAACTTCTAGTTTTGAATTGATTTGGTGACATATGTCATAGTAAAATTAGCATCAAAGAAGAGCCAAGTACCATAATTTTATTATTTAAAATTTTGTAGCATTTTTTTCATGTACAATTCCACCTACTTATCTAAAGGTGTTTGCTAATTATTACATTAGTTACTTGCTTACATTAGGATTCATGTAGAGATATTATTTCCTTTACATTTTTGGTAAAACTAACATTGGTAAACCTCTCAAGGTTTAATCATCATACATTAGTGTTCCAAATTTCATATATCTAGTTGCTTATAATTCATTTTAGATTTGATAAAAATTAAAATCCGTCCTTTTTTTCTTTCTTTATTATATATCAAGATTGGAGTTTGGGTTTTTATTATTGATATATATTTGATTCCTACTTACCAACCAACCCTTGTTTTGTGTTCATTCCTTTCAATCTCTCTTCATGCATCCATTGTTGATTTTGATTTTGTTTATCCTTGTAGGATATTATCCTTCCATTGTTGATATTGTCATGTATTTTTATGCTACATATCCATGGCAGTGCATTTTCACGAAGCTATTTTTTAATTGTGTATATCCATTTCCTTTGTTCATAGAGTTGATTGATTATTTTCCTTCTCTTTTATATCAATGACCCTTAACTTTCTTATGAAATTCACTTTGATCATACATTATTTTGGCTAGTGGTAGAATTTTTATGAGGATGATGATATTTTTACCTTTAAGTCTCATTCTTTGTATGTTTTGGTTCATGCAATTAATACAACCTTGTGTGATGGATATTCATTTAATGATTATTTATTTTTTGATATATTAAATGATAATTAGAATTTTGATGATCATTTATTAGATTATCTTGTAAATGTACTACTAGCACTATATTGTCTCCTACATCACATGATGATTTATTTCTTTGAGTGAGGTATGTAATGATTAATGGTTCAAGTAATGTATCGTTGCATGTCAATTCATTCTTACTTGTAGTTATGAATATTAAAATGATAGTATCTTATTGATAAGAAAATTTATAGTTAACTTGAACAATAGACCATTGTTGTGGTTTAATTTATCTTTTATGTTTTATCATCCCTCTATGACATTAGCACATGATTTCATAACATATCTTTCATGCCCTATCTACTTATCTAAGTTTGGCATTCTCTAAAAGTCCTAGTAACACATATTACATTTTTCAAATTTAATCGAATAATAATCATTTATTCATTTTCTCTCCCCCCCCCCCCACCCCAAAAAAGAAGGAAAGAATCCATCTTCAATGTTCAATACCAATGCTATTTGATAAATGCAAAGCACTCAACCAATCCTCACACTCGAAGCATCGACTTTTAGTTACGCAGGCTTTAGTTACCTTTTTCTCTTTTGTAATTAATTGAGGGTTGTGAGCTTGTAAATTTGGCCATATGCTATGCAAATGCTATTCATTCCATATCTTTATTTATCCATTCTTGTTATCCAAATTCGTCACCATCTTCGTCTTTCTTGAATGTAGATCCATCAAAGGCAAAAAGAATTTAATATTATTTTTAGGTGGATGTCATTCCAATTTTATTTTCTACTTAAAGGTTTCAAAAGTGTCACATAGTAGCTAGTACTTGTCTTTATAATATTATATTATCTGTATATTGTAATAAAATAATTTGTGAAGAATTCATAAATAATAAATAAACTATAATATAATGTAATGTAATGTAAATATTATTTTGAAAATATTCAATTTTAAACCATAATAACCCAAAAAAATTAACTCACTTTGAAAAAAAATAATTTGAAATGACATTATATAGGTATTTAGAAATATTATTGGTATATTAACAATACTAAGACTATTAAATATTTATTCAAATGGGTCAAAAGAAAGCCAAAGACAACAGGAGTATGGAAAAGTCCCTTACTGATAATTTGCATTTCACAGAGGCTATGATTCAGAAGGACCCCAGTAACATTAGTTTGACTCAATATGCTTCTTCTGCTAGGGATGAGCTTGGGAGATTTCAATAGATTAAGAATAAAGGAGCCATGGTGAGAGCAAAGGCTTAGTGGTTGCAGTATGGAGACAAGGGGTCCAAAGTGTTATTTAATATGTTGAGGCAAAAGCATATTAGAGAAAAGATAGATAGGTTGTGGGTGGATGATGGGGAGAAAGTTCAATTAGAGGACATCAAGGGGGAATTTTTTTCCTTCTATAGAAATCTCTTCTCTTCAGGAGATACATCCTATGCTTTTAAGGCTAGAGAAGCTTGTAAGAGATTGATTCCTACGTGGGTGGAGGAGGAAGATAGGCTTAAGCTTAAAAGCCCTATCTCTACCGAGGAAATTGTTAGTGCAATTAGAACTTTGAAGAATGATAAAACCTCAGGTCCCGATGGTCTACCAATAGAATATTATAAAGCTAATATCAAATGGATCGTCGAGGATCTGAAGGGAGTCTATGAAGAGGCTTACAATCAGGGATCCCTTGGGAAGGATATCAACAAAGGTGTTATTAAATTATTACCCAAAGAGGGAGATAAGGCTCTCATCAAGAATTGGAGACCAATAACCCTCCTCAATGTGTCTTATAAGATACTTCCTAAATTCTTGGCACAAAGACTAGAAGGGGTTCTTTCCAAATTCATCTACCACATAAAAACTGGTTTCATAAAAGGCAAGTACATATTGGAGAATCTTATTACCAGTTGGGAGGTGATGGAGTGGGCGAGAAGCTCTAATCAAAATTCTGCCATGTTCCTCTTAGATTTTGAGAAGGCTTATGACAAAGTGGAGTGGGTGTTTATCCTTATGATTCTAGATGCATTTAGATTTCTTGAGGAGTTCTATTCCTTTCTTAAGGTTTTACTTAAAGATGCTTTGGGACAGATTAAGATTAATGGCTCACTCACTAATGATATTATACTTAGTAGATCCATCAGGCAAGGCTGCCCATTGGCCCCAGCTCTATTTGTCATTGCATCTGATTCTTTATTTTATATTTTAAGAGATAATAGCCTCTCTCCTAGAGTCAAAGGCATTAGGCTTCTGGACAACTCAGACTTGGTAAATATCTAATTTGCAGATGATATTGTTGTATTTCTATATTTAAGCCAAGATAACATGGATGCCCTCTAGGGTTAGGATCTCGCAAACCAAATCTACCTTATTAGGGTGAAAAGATGAGCCTCCTGGGTGGATATCATAGTATGGTTTCCAATGGGGAGGTCCTGATAATATTGTTAGGTACCTTGGCATCCCCTTCTCAGTCTCTCCCTATCTTAAAAATATGTGGTTGTGGATCAGGGGGAAAATTGAGAACAAGTTAAAGAGATGGGACATGCAGTATCTGTCCCTTGCTGGCAGGGTGCAGGTAGTTCAAAAGATCCTTTCATCCTACAATATTTACTATGCATCAGTTTGGATGTCCATCAAATATCAAGTTAATGAGATTCATAAAACTATTAGAGCTTTCTTATGGTTGGATGGAAAAGGTACTAGGAAAATGCATGCGATCAAATGGAATTGGTGTTGTATGGATAAGAGAGTTGGGGGTTTGGGTCTTAAATATCTTAGGTTGCAAGGAGTTTGTCTTGCAACCAAGTGGATTTTTCATGCTCTTGATGGAGAAGAACCTTGGAAGGTTCTTATCAGAAATAATATTAAGATGGTAATTCCCAGAGGTGCCAAATCTTGGAAAAATTTTCCCTTTAGTGATTTAGTGGTTGGGACCTTTGCAATATTAGTCCAAGGTTCTTGTGTTTCTAAAGTCCATTTGAAAAGCATGGGAGACTGTTAGGGTCAAGATATCTAACAATCAGATCAATAGGGATAATTTCATATGTGGTGAAAGATCATTGTGATGGAACTTGTTTCATAAATCTAAACCCCTTGCCCTTACTCAAGGTTGCTCTGCCAAGAATTGGGCTAGCAAAGGTATTTGTTCTTTTAATGATATTATTTCTAATGGTATCCTTGTTTCATGGGAGGAGCTAGCTGGTAAGTTTAACCTCCCCACCTCCAATAGGAGGACTTATAATATGATCAAAATTGCTTGTAACTTTTTATAGCTCCCAAAACAATGCAGGACATTGGATAACAGGTACTCTGAGTTTACTTGGCTAAATGGTAAGACTCTTGGTAAGGCTAAAGCTAAAGATATTTATAATGATCTCAATTTCAATGACTCTACATTGGTTTACATTAATAATATTTAGCATTCTGATATGTTTGTCGCTACTTGGGTTAAATCATTCAGTACTTTGTGGGGTTGTCTAGTGGCACCCAAAGTTAAATGTTTTAAATGGTTGTTTATGCTCAACATATTGCCATCCAAAAGAAATATGAATATTGATGAGACATCTTCTGTTTGTAAAGTTAGTGAATCTATTAAGCACATTTTTTTTTACTATATTGTGGCAAAAGAAATTTGGATTATGTTTGGACTCTCTATTCTAGATTCTATTGATATCATGAATATTGATCTTGGATTTATCTAGCGTGTGAAGAAGGACACTAACCTGTTCTAGATCATTTTAACATGTGAAATTCTATGGCATATTTGAAAAATTAGGAATGAAGATATCTTTCAGGGTAAGGTTAGAGCTCTTACTGAGTCCTTTAGAAGACTCACTCTACATTCTGTTATGATGCAGGTCACCACTATTATGAGAATAGAGGAGGGTAAGTTTCAGATATTCTTGAGGGATGGGTACACCACTATTTTTGTAGATGAGATTTACCAAGGATGTACCTGGGAGAGAGGCAATAGGAATAGAACCTCTTTCATGTATGTGATGGATGCTCTCATGAACGAGGTTGAAAGGCTCAGAGAGACTATACATGAACATTGAGATGATCACCCAGATCAAGGATGATAAGAGGCGGATTTGGATGGAGGGTCCCCTTGGGTGGACCACGTGGATTGAATCCTATTATCTTGTTTATGGTTTTGATCAGAATTATTTTTGTTTTATGGACTTATTTATAGGTTTATAATCACTTTTACAGTTATATGTTAGATTTATATGTGGCCTAATATGGTCTCAGTCAACTGATCTGGATGGTGTTTTTTTAATACTTGTTTCTATCTCTATTTCTAATATATAAAAAAATATTTATTCAAACTTTATATGTGTTATAAAAATAGAAAAACATCAAAACATTAAAATATATATTAGTGAAAAATTGTTAAAAATTAATTAAGTAAGAAAAAAAAAGTAGTTCTAAAGTAAAATAAAATAATTTTTAAATATAACAATTGAGTTAATAAAATTACCTTTTTTTAGGTTAAAAAAATATTAGAATTTTTATCAACCATAATTGATAGTAAAAGTATTAGCATGGTGTATATTTACATTTTTTATTTTAAAATCTTACAATCTTAAATTAATTTACAAGTAAAACAAGTGCATTTTGTTTAGAGGTAGGTTGGATAATAATTTGAAATAATATATTCTTGCAATAATATAATAAAGAGTTCCCATAATTATAAAATAGTTATAAAATTACAATAATATCTATAACTAATTCAAACCTTAACAATAACTTTAATTCTAACCTTAACATAGTTTGTAAACTAGCCCAAATTTTTAACCTAATTCTAACTCTAAATCTAATATTAAATACAACCCCAATGCTTTTTTTTTTAACCTTAGTTCTCAATCTAACTCTAAGCCTAAATCTAATCTTAATTTATAAATAATTTGAACCATATTTTTAACCCTAACGTTAACCCTTATTCTAACACTCTCTTATTAAGAAACCTAATTTTAATCTCAGTCATTATTATAACGATTTTAAAATTATAATAATAAACTAAAATTAAAATTAAAGTTATCATATAATTAAGAATTATAAATTAAGTTGGCCTGGTAATGGGCTTTTGAGGGCTTATCCTCCTAGGGTTGGTGATAAAAGTCATGTGTGGATGCCGCCAGACAAGGGATGGATCAAGATCAACTTTGACGGGGCATCCAGGGGGAATCCCAAGATCTCTGGTGTAGGGGTCATAGCTCGAGATGAGAAAGGTAGTATTTTAGCACTTGGAGCAAAGAGATTGGTGGATGGCACTAAGAATGAAGCTAAGTGTCAGGTGGCAATTGAAGCAATTCTTATGGTGAAAAAATTGGAGGTGAAAAAACTACACCTGGAAAGGGGACTCCCAGCTATTGGTGAATGGCATCGCTAGGGGTAGGATGGAGGCTTGGCACCTAGATAAACACATCAGAAGAGTAAATGACCTCCTGGATGGGTTCGAGGATTTTAAAGTATTGCATGTTGTAAGGGAAGGGAATGTTGAACTAGATGTGCTCTCAAACGTAGGTGCAAATGGTTCCTTGGCTGAACATTTTAATTTCTTTGAAGACTTAAGGGATTTGGATCCCTTAGAATTTGTATGAAGGTGCTTTGAGTATGGAAGGGGAACCCAAGAAGTTGTGATGAGCTATGCGTCAACCATTTTAGATATGCATGTTGAGGGGTGGGGATGGCTCACGTGGATTGATTTCACCGCAATGGTAGCTGTAAAGCAGAAAAATCGAACCCTAGTCGTTCTCCCCTCCCCAACTCCGAGGAGGGAGAAGGGAGAGTCACTAGGGTTGATGGTTTTCACTTAGGAGGGACTTTACATTCAAAAGAGGGGTTGAAACCCACAAGATCCAATCCCACGCAATGCAAGATTGGATTCTATATGAGTTTCAAGGGTTGTGATAGCAAGGATACCCTCTTTTGTAAAGAATGTAGATGGAAAGATTAAACTAGGAATGCATAGAAAGTGATAAAGATTCGCTTATAAACTGAGATAGGGATATAGGATGAAGCTGCGGACCTGGAATTAGCAGTAAAATGTCGATACGGCGCTGTCCTGCAAATTTGAGCAAAATTTGACGGGACGATGGCGCCCGGCGTGCACACAGTCCTCCGAAAAATCCGCGAAACGAAGGGGGATCTGTTCGTCTCTGCACAAGGATTCCAGATCTTCAATTTCAGCCGCGACCTGCAACCTACACACAAAAAAGCGAAGACGGTTGGGGGGTTAGGGACTAGGGGTTTGCCCTTAGGTCAAACCCCGGTTTTGGAATTAACCAAGAAATGAGAAATGTTGTAAATGTAATGTAAAACAAGTACTAATACCTTGTTGTAAGGATGTTTGTATCCTTATGTGCGAAGGTATAGATGTTGTTGTTTGTTGTATGTTGTATGTTGTATGTAGCATGTAGTATGTGATCTCCTCTTCAATGGTTGAATCCTTGTCTTGAATGCAACACTTAGCCTTGAATGGAGACTTAGAATGATCAATTGCTTAAAAGAATGCTTGAATGCTTGAGTATAGTTTCCACGCTTTTTCCATCATGTCGAATGAAAGAGGAAAATGTAGTTTATATACTTGTCAATTAGGGCTGATAGACTGATTTTCCCGACCTTAGGCCGACCAGGAAATGTTAATTTTCCAATTTGCAAACAAAAAGGCCCGAAGTCCCATAGGAGACCGGGCCCAAAATAGGGTCAGGGACCAAGGCGCTAGGCGCCATGGTCCTGGGGGACCAGGGTGCTGGGCGCCCTGGTCCTGAAGGACCAGGGCGCTGGGCACTCTGGTCCCACCTCTCGGGACAGCAGGGTGCAAGGAGGATCAGGCCAGGGTGCTGGAAAAATGCAGTTTTTGGTGTCATGAGCAAGTTTCAGGGTCTCCATTCAGGTTGCGTGTTGCGTCGCCATCGTGAAGACCCAAATGCGGTCAAATTGTAAGTGTCGCAATTTTAGGACGCTACATTTAGCCCCCACTTTAGCGGGAGTATAAGCGTACGCTCATACTTCTGGTAAAGTACAAGGAAACAACATTGAAAAACTTTCACCACGTCAAGGAGGCAAGATACACCAAGCCCCTAGTGGACTAAGGATCTTACGGCTTCGATTGACAAAGTAAAAGGGAAGATCACGAGGGAGAACCATGACTGTCAGTAGCAAGGTTCCCTCACTATGAGTCATGCAAGAAAGATATCAAAAATTTTCAAGGCAAAGCTAAATTTGTCAAGAAATTTTCAAGTATCTTGAAAAGATATGAATGGGATGTATGCCCCCCTACGTTAAAGCGATCACACATGCCTCACCGGGGGTGATTTCTTTAAGGTAGTGATGCATATAAGAAAATGAAAAAGGGAAAGGAGCACGTTATCACAAGGATTTAGCCCCCAAGTGTGAGATAAGCCCAAGGATAATAGACACAAAACACAAAGCACGAGGTGACTTCACTTTCCTCGGGGTCAGTATGATGTATGATAATTCATGTATATCATATGTATGTATGCATAATTGTTCTTCATTCCCCAATCAAGGAAGGTCACCTAGAAGAAGGGAACACATGTGTCTTTTGAGTCAACATGAGAGAGATCGAGAGATCTCAATGCTTTGCATCGTCCTCAAGTAGACAACACTAAGGACAACAAATAGAAGAATGAGAATAACACATAGAAGAAGTAACGAAAGAGAGGAGGAAAGAATTTGCTATGCTAATGAAACTAGTCTAGCACGTCATCTACCCCCCGATCTTGCTGATCAATGTTTCGGGAAGGCAGGAAACACGCTAGAGGAGGAACATCCAACACAGCAGATGGAGCTATCACAAGATCCAAACAAGGGCTATGTTCATATCCCAAGCCGCGGTGTTCTTGTCTAGGAGCTAGGATAAGTGCTTTAGAAAATTCGTTAGATAAATGGTTATCAATATCAACAAGTTCATATTCACTATCAGAATGAACAGGAGAAGTAGCATTTTCATCATGAATAAAATTTTCATCTATATCATCATCAAGATTTATAAAAATAGGATCTTTAACTCGCACAGGATCAAGACCATCATGCATCTTATGTTTAGGAGATTTCGGCTCAATCGTCGGCTAAGGAGAAAATGGAATAATGCTTGTTGAAGGTGTTTTTGGAGATTGCAAAGTTTGAGCTCTAAGACGACGCTTTCGTCGGCGTTCACGTGCAGAACGATTTCGTCTACTCTTAGTAGGAAGTTGAGAAGATTGAGGAGGAGGAATGTTCTCATCCTTATCACTTGGGTGTTTAGGTTGTGGTCTCTTAGGCTGAACAATAGGAGAAGAGGAAGGTCTCTTCTCTCCATAAGAGGAAGGAGGAGGAACTGCTCCATATAAAGGAGGATTATTTGGTTTTGGAAGGAGACCAAGTCCATCATGACGAGGAGGGATAGGTCTACTTTTAGGAAGTTTATTAATCATAGGCATAGTCACATCCATAGGGATGGGTTGGGAATCTTCTTGAGGAAAGACATTAGTTTTATCTTTCAAAGGAAGAACTTCCTTCTCAAGAATGATAGGAATGTCAAGTTTGGGTGTTCTAGGTTCACTTAGAGATAGGATCATATCTGTTTTCCACTTTTGATAAGATTTGAAAAGATGATCACTTTGCGGAGGAAGAGATTGGAATTGTTTAGGCCAAAAGTAATCAAGAGGAACGCTAGAAGTTCTTTCAGCTGGTTTAAAGAGACTATGATTGATAGTAACAACTTCACCATTATGGGGAAATTTCAAACACTTGTGAATAGGAGAAGCAATAGCTTTCATGGAAGATAGCCAAGGATAGCCAAGCTTCACACGAAATTGTTCGAAAGATGGAATAATAGCAAAGTTCACATCAAGGGATTTGTTACAGACCTCAATAGGTAATGTAATAGAACCAATTGCAGGAGAAGAAAATGCATCAAATAGTTTCACAACCACATCTGTTTTGTCATAGATCACTTGATTCAATTGCAAAGTAAAAAGCAATTCTTCAGTAATGACATTAACCATACAAGAAGGATCAATAAGCACTCCACGACAAGGTGTATTTTTGACTTTTGCAACTATATATAAAGGACCATCAGGTGCCCTGATAGTTTCACTGGAATCAAATGTGATGGAAGGTTCTTTAGGGATTTTCTGCTGCTCTACAAAATTAATCACATTCGGAGTCATAGACACGAGATCATAAGGTGAGACAGAGGAATCAGTAGTATCAATCGCATTAGAGGTGTGAGAAGGTAATGGATCAGTGAAAATATGAAGATTTTGTTTAGGAGGAGCTACAGATGTATTGCCTTTATCATTCACACCAGAAACAGAGATAGTATTATTATCAATCAAATCTTGAATTTTCCCCTTTAAAGCAAAACATTTTTCAGTATCATGCCCAGGTTGACGATGAAATTGACAAAAAGATTTGTTATCAAAATAAGGTGAAGTAATCTTTGCAGGATCAATTTGCCTTATAGGAGGAAGAGTAAGCACATTTTGTTCCAATAACTTATTCATAATACTATGCAATGATTCATTCAAAGGAGTAAACTTTCTTTCTCTCTTGAAAAACTTAGAAATAGGAGACACACCTGATGCTGCATTCACATTGTTGTTGATGATGTTTTCATTGAATTTAATGGACTCTCTGTTCGGTTTAAACTTCCCAAATGGTTGTTGACTACTATCACCCTTATCACTCGGAGTCATAGGATGTGATTGTTCCATTTGACTCACAGTCAGTTGATAATTGTGAAGAGTTGCGCACAACTGTTGGAAAGAAGTAAACTCAGAAAATAGGAGTGTTTCTCTAATGTCTTTTTGTAAATTAGAAATAAAGATTCTTTGAATATCATTGTCAGGCACTGGAAAAGAAATTTGAGCATACAAATGCTTATATCTACCAATGAAATCAGTCACTTTTTCTTTAACACCTTGTTTACAATGCATTAAATCAATCAAAGTAACTTTAGGACTTATATTGTTTTGAAATTGTTGAATGAAAGCATTTGCAAGTTGTTCGAAAGAAGTAATAGAATAGGAAGGCAACGAGCAATACCATTGTAGGGCTTTGTCTCTTAATGTTCTAGTAAACAGTTTTGCAAGCAACCTTTGGTCATAAGCAAAATCAGTACATATTGTTTGAAAGGTCTTAACATGTGTTAGAGGATCACCCTTACCATTATAAAGCTCCAAATGTGGAATTTCAACATGTTTAGGGGGAATAGCTCGAACAATGTCAAGAGAAAGTGGGCTCGCAACATCAAATGTGGGCACACTAAACTTAGATTGATTCATAGAGGCAATTTGTTGCTGTAAAGAAGAGACAGTTTGTGCAAGATTATTAATGGTCGCTTCAGTCGAAGAGTTCATATTAGACGTGTTAGATTGTGATGGAGGTGTTATGTTATTGAAAGAAGGTAGAGAGTAAGGTGGTGGGACACTATGATAATTAGTCATAGGAGATGATTGGATAGGAGGAACACTACAAGGAGGAATGGAAGGGTTAAATGAATTGCCCCCTTGTGTCATGTTCATTTGTGGAGATACAAGAGGAACACTCATTGAAGGAATGAATGAAGAAGTTGGATTGAATGAAGGAAGAGGGTTAATTGAAGAAGAGGGATTGCCCCCATGATTAGTGATCATAGGAGGAATGTCTTGTATTGAAGTAGTCATTATGTTTGATGTAAAAGTAGGTATACTAGCAATAGGAGTTGTCAAAGGAATAGAATGATTGTCTTGAGTAGGAGGTTGTGTATAACCTAAGGTTTTGGCACAACTTTTCATAGGCATCACATTTGAATCCACAATGTGTGCAATACCACGCAAAATATCAATTCCATTCTTATCACTTTGAAGCATACGTTTTAGACCCTCAATTAAAGGAAGAGCTTGACTATCAGGGTATTCTTGAGACATCCATTGTCGAAAATCGTCAAATTGGTTATCTAATTTTGAAAGTTGTTCTACAGAAACCTCATGGAGAGCTTCTTCATCATTAAGAGGATTAGAGGAATTACCCATGTCCTCATTAAAAAGACCATTCAAATTAGGTTCCATCTCCTCAGTAATTAAACCTTGGAAGGACTTAATTCTAAGGCTTCGTCTAACGGGAATAGTGTAAGTAGGACTTATTGTTGTAAAACTCATGCACTAAAGAGAGAGAGAAGATTTTGAATTTTAGAGGTAGCAAATTTTAGTAAAACCAGCCAATCTTCTAGATTTAAGCTGTTAAATGCAATCATGACAGTCTCCCGAAATTTCGGAAAAAATGTCCGGGACCGTGGCGCTCGGAGTGCACACGGTCCTCGCAACTTTTTTCGAAATTTGCAGGGATGAAAGTTATGATGATTTTACAGCTAACCTGAAAAAATTGAGTGATTTTATGATCTGTAGATAGGCCAAATTAAAGTTGCAATCTCAAAATTGAACCCTACCCAGATTGTCGAAAAATGCAAAATTTGAATTTTGAAAAAGAGAGGGAATCTGAAATTTTGAATTTTATGATTTTAGAGGGAATGTTAAGAGCAATGCAAGTTTTGAAATTTGAAAATTGACTCAATTTCACGCAAAATTCAATTCTGAAAGCGGAAATCAAAGTTGTTGTAATTAAGCACTTAATTTCAAAAGTCACAAATTGCAAGAATTTGAATAAAGCACTGAAATTTCGAATGAATGCCAACACACTTTTCAGATTTAGGATAGTAAGAAACACAATTTTGACATGAATTTCAGTTTCGACAATTTTTGAATGATTAGAAGCCTCAATCCAAGCAATCACTAGACCAACTTTGACTGTAATTTTGAAGGTGTTAAAATTGATAAAATCAGCCAAAATTCTGGATTTTAGCAGGAAAATACAGTAAGATCTCGCTCCCGAAATTTTGAAAAAAATGTCAGGGACGATGGCGCTCGGAGTGCACACGGTCCTCGCAACTTTTTTCCAAATTTTCAGGGATGAAAGATATTGTGATTTTATTGCGGAATCCAAAGTTACAGCCGATTTGGAGATGTTTTGATTAGTGAAATTATCAGTCAAAGGTTGAATCAAGAGGGTTTCAAAAATTAGGGTTTTGACACTTAACCACTTAATTTTCAAAATCAAAGCACAAATATGAATTGATAATTTGTAATAGAAGGGCAGATCTGAAACAAGCATCAACAATTAAACATTTCACAAGTTTAATTACTTAAAAAGAAAATTTAGGGTTTTTATGCAATTAACCTCTAAAATTTTGCAAAGGATCAAACATGGAAATGTAATCAAGGAATCCAATTTTCAGATCTAACTATGAATAATCAGAAAGGATGTTCACGTCAGGTTCACCAAAATGTAAAGCGGAAAAATCAAACCCTAGTCGTTCTCCCCTCCCCAACTCTGAGGAGGGAGAAGGGAGAGTCACTAGGGTTGATGGTTTTCACTTAGGAGGGACTTTACATTCAAAAGAGGGGTTGAAACCCACAAGATCCAATCCCACGCAATGCAAGATTGGATTCTATATGAGTTTCAAGGGTTGTGATAGCAAGGATACCCTCTTTTGTAAAGAATGTAGATGGAAAGATTGAACTAGGAATGCATAGAAAGTGATAAAGATTCGCTTATAAACTGAGATAGGGATATAGGATGAAGCTGTGGACCTGGAATTAGCAGTAAAATGTCGATACGGCGCTGTCCTGCAAATTTGAGCAAAAGTTGACGGGACGATGGCGCCCGGCGTGCACACGGTCCTCCGAAAAATCCGCGAAACGAAGGGGGATCTGTTTGTCTCTGCACAAGGATTCCAGATCTTCAATTTCAGTCACGTACCTGCAACCTACACACAGAAAAATGAAGACGATTGGGGGGTTAGGGATTAGGGGTTTGCCCTTAGGTCAAACCCCGGTTTTGGAATTAACCAAGAAATGAGAAATGTTGTAAATGTAATGTAAAACAAGTACTAATACCTTGTTGTAAGGATGTTTGTATCCTTATGTGCGAAGGTATAGATGTTGTTGTTTGTTGTATGTTGTATGTTGTATGTAGCATGTAGTATGTGATCTCCTCTTCAATGGTTGAATCCTTGTCTTGAATGGAGACTTAGAATGATCAATTGCTTGAAAGAATGCTTGAATGCTTGAATGCTTGAGTATAGTTTCCACGCTTTTTCCATCATGTCGAATGAAAGAGGAAAATGTAGTTTATATACTTGTCAATTAGGGCTGATAGACTGATTTTCCCGACCTTAGGCCAACCAGGAAATGTTAATTTTCCAATTTGCAAACAAAAAGGCCTGAAGTCCCATAGGAGACCGGGCCCAAAATAGGGTCAGGGACCAAGGCGCTGGGCGCCATGGTCCTGGGGGACCAGGGCGCTGGGCGCCCTGGTCCTGAAGGACCAGGGTGCTGGGCTCTCTGGTCCCACCTCCCGGGACAGCAGGGTGCAAGGAGGATCAGGCCAGGGTGCTAGAAAAATGCAGTTTTTGGTGTCATGAGAAAGTTTCGGTGTCTCCATTCAGGTTGCGTGTTGCGTCGCCATCGTGAAGACCCAAATGCGGTCGAAATTGCAAGTGTCGCAATTTTAGGACGCTACAGTAGCAAGTTGTGAAATGGCGGCATAGGTGCAATGATGATAGCGAATGGAACTTTGGATTGCTGGCGATGTGTGGTGTGAGGTGGTGCGTGCGATGAAATAAATGGATGGGGTGGCACCATTTTGTGTCATTATGGTCATTGTTTTCTTTTTGGCATTGCGTAGAGGATTGCAATTTCTCTTACGAGTGCTATGTTTTGGCTATGTGGCAGGGGAACGGTGGAAGAAAATTTCTCACTGCTCACACTGGGCCAAATGCCTGCCTTTTGAGGCACTATTTCAAGCCATCGTCTGAAGAATGTTTTTAGGGTGGATGAGGAATAATTTTGGAGGGTTGTTCACTTGATGTTTGGGGATGAATTCCTAGGCACTGATTGTCGCCCGCGAACTACTTTGGACGTATCGTCCCTGTTTGTGGCTTTGGTGCTGATGGTGGGAAGTTCAAGGGAGGAGGTGTCGTGGGTGGTGTCTCTAGTGTTGAGACCAAAATGGTCGAGTGGTCTGGTGGAGGTGGTGGAATGTGCGAAGATTGGTGTGGGTTTGAGAATGGAGCAAGGGTCATGGAGGCACTTAGGCGGGCAGAATGATGCAGTGCAGCCTCTGGTGGTGTGGTCGGCCTCTTGCTCGGTTGAAACCCAGTTGGAGGATGCAAGGAAAGGGTGGCGAGAACCATTGGAATTTGTGCAGAAGATGGGACCCATGGAGCAGGTGAAACTGTGCAGCAAGCAGACCCCGATGAAGTCGCAAGCTTCAATTGGTGAAGATGGGCAGTTGTTAGTGCGTCACCAAATCCTGCGAAAGAGTGTGAAGATCGTGGAACGCAATGAGTTGCGAGGAGGATGCTCGAGAACCATGAAAAGTGTTGGAATGGTGCAGCCCGATGCAGGACCCAGTCATGCCATCCCCAACTTCTCCAGGGAGGAGGCCCTTGGCTGGTTCTGGTAGGCTGGTTTTCTGAGTAGGTTGTCGGTGTTTTGGGTGGTTTTTCCTTGTTGTAAGGAATGTAACCTTAGTGGTAGGCATAGCTAGTGTGGTTTGTCTCAGTTTTCATTTTGATTTTGTAGGGGCGAGACCCCATATAGTCTTAAGATAGTGGAACGTTGCAGAGCAGCTTAAGACATGTATTTTTCCTTTCAAGCAATATAAATATTAAACCTGTTACTGATAAAAAAAAAAGAATTATAAATTAAGTTATAATCATTAATTTAAATTATAATCGAATAATAATGATCTTAATTTTAATGAATAATTATTTAATAGAAAATATTTAATATAATTATTGATAATAGATTTATTATTATATATTTTGGGTAATATTATTTATAAAATTTATAAATAATATATTAATCTTTATACAATATTTTAAATTATATTATTGCATTATATAGATTTAATATTATCTGATAAGGATATATAATATTGTATTTCATTTATGTTATAAATATAATTTAGATTATAATTAAATATGTTAATAATATTTGTCAATAATATGCATAGTATTTTTATTTATTCAAACCTTAATCTCTAATTTTCTTATATTTTAATAATATAATATATTTAACCTTACTAATATAATATATTTAGTTTTGATTTTTTTAAATATTAAAAATGTATTTAATGCTAATATAATAATTTTAATTATATTATTATCTATATATAGACTTAAATATATTAATAATATTTATAATATTAAATTATTTTTTCATTTTTATCTAATATTTAATTTAATTATATACTATATAGAAAATGTATATTAATATTTTTATCAAAAATATATCTTTATATTATCAAGGAAAAATTTCCATACTCATTTTAAATAATTTGAAAAAAAATTAAAACATACTAAATATTATTTAATGACCTAAAAATTTGCCAAAAAAAAAATCCTATAGAAAGTGGATCTGAGAAATTTGGTAATAAGATGCAAATTAATTGAGCCAATTAGATTGAAGAAAAAACAATTTTTGTAATTTGAAAACTAAAAAACATGCATCTTAACTATTTAAAAATTTAAAAAAAAACATGGAAAGAAAAAATTTATAGATATAATTGGTGGAAAAGAAATTGAATAATAACGAGTTAATGAAAATTGGGTGGAACCGATTGCAATAGCACTAGCCTAACGATAACCTAGATTATGATCTAAGGTGGCAAATTGGCGATAAAAAAAAATCTTTGAAAATGAGTGATAAATTTGATAGGAAAATTTCAACATGCTAAATATTATTTTAAGGTACCTAAAAAATTGCCTTAAAAAATCATTCAAATAGTGGATTCCGAAAAAAAAAACAATATAATTAAGAAACTTAAAAATTATGCATCTTAACTTTATAAAAATTAGAAAACATACATTAAAACAAAAAATTCATAGTTGTAATTGGTGGAGAAACAATTGAATAATAATGAGACAAGTACTAATAATATCTAAGACCTTATCATTCACAAATTTTACCTACCAAAATAAACTATAGTGTTCATCATAGCTTTTAGTTCATGATATTTATAATCGTCATTGTTTAAATAGAAACCATTCTTTATGTTCCATCTCATTAAAAATATTTTAAAAATGATAAATCTAGATAGTATTAGAAATCTCATCTTTAATAGTAATGATTATAAACATAAATTTATAATATTATTAAATCCATACAAGTTTTACAATAAATTGTACACACTTATAAAATATTACATTCTCAAAAAAATTACCCAAAATCATATAAAATTTTATCTCTTTAGACAATAATATCAACTAGCAAATAATTATGGTTGAGAAATGAAAGTCTCAATGGAGAAGTGATAGAAGAAATATAGAGAGATAGAGATAGAGAGGCAAAGTGATATAGATACAAAGGTTTAGGAAGAAGGAGAGAGATAGAGAGGGAGACAGAGAGAGATGGATGTATATAGAGGGGGAACTATCTAGAGATAGAGGGGGAACTATCTAGATAGAGTGAGAGAAGTAAATGGAAACAAATAGATAGAGATAAAGAGAGAGGGAGAGGGAGATATATTAGAGAGATAGATGGAGAAGAAGATATAGAGATAGAGGAATAGGGAGATATAGAGAGAAGATGGTGAGATAGAGTAATAAAGAGATATAAATGTAAGGAGATATAGAGAGAAGGTGAGAGAGACAAACAAAGAGAAGTGGAGAGAGAGAGAGAGAGAGAGAGAGAGAGAGAGAGAGAGAGAGAGAGAGAGAGAGAGAGAGAGAGTATGGGGAGAGAGGGAGATAGAAAAGATGGAGGGAGAGATGGAGATATAGTTCAACATAGACAGAGGGAGAGAAGAGGGAAGGATATAGATAGAGGGTAATTGAAATTAAAGGGATAGGGAGAGAGATAGAGAGATAAAGAGATAGAGGTAGATACAGATATGGATAGGTACACATAGCTAAATCCTTTTGTACATTTTGAATACTAAATTTTTGAAGATTAAAACTTTACCTAAGGATATATTAGTTAGGACTTTCCTCAAAAGATTCAAGGCTGCCTTTACAACATGAGAAATGTGAGAGTTAGTATGATTTGATATACTTAGTGATCCAATAGTCATAAAAACAAAATCTCATTGTTCATATGACTTTCAACTTTTTTTCTTGTACCATCTCTCTTATATGCCAATGGTACATTCATGACCTTGACCTAGGTAGAAGTTTCTTTGGCAACCTTGACCCTCTTTGTTGCAAATTCAAATTAATGCCTTCCTTAGCTTAACTTTAGATATCTATTAGTTTGTGTCAAAATGTTTAAACTTGTGTGCTTAACTCTTTATAAAATAAAATCACTCTTATATAATTTAAATGGTTGATAATAAACACTATCATATATTGAAATACATAATATAATAAACTACATGTCATAATATTATCTTTTTATGCATCCAAATAATTATATTTTTAAAAAAGTTGTTAATGTTAAACGCCTAGCTTTCATATACTCAATCTACCATATAAGATTCTATTGCACTTTGGCCTTAAGCATTTATTGCATCATAGTTTGATGTATTCATATATGACACCATTATTAACTACTAATTAATTAATCAATTTCACAAGTCCCTTTGTGCCTTTTCCAACATATTACAAAACTAATGAATATGTTTATGGATCTTCTATTTAATCAAGGATTGTGTAAGTCTCATTGACAGCTCAAAATAGGGCACTCAACTATCCAAAAAAACTAACACAAAATTCCTATCATATGCATAATATTGAGAAGACATTTGTTTTTACTAAGCACAAGATTATTTTATTAAAGAATTAAGTCCCAAACATGGGTGGAGACTATACAAGAAAAAATGTCAATGGATGACCCAACTCAACAATGGGATAAATGAGGGAAAAGAACCGATACACAGCAACACTCATCAACCCAATGTTTAAAAAGAACCGATACACAGCAACACTCATCAACCCAATGTTTAAGCTTCATCGACTGTTATCTAAAATCCTTGTCTCTGAACAAATAAATAAATGAAAGGGTCACAGGAAAAAGATTGTCAATCTAGGAAATACTCACATAAATAATCACAATGAAATGATGTAATTACATAAGGAAATCAGCACCTCCCAAAGGAATTCTAAAAATGGTCATTTTTTGTACGGCGGTAGCAGAAGAGGTAGAACTAGTGCCATCTGAAGACGATCTTGGGATGAAGCAAACGAATAAATCTTGAATCTGTTCAAACACAAAGAAATTATTCGAGTTTGTTATGGGGAGCAAAATCTTGCAGTGATATAATTTCCATCCACCAAAGCCACATGCCCAATGTTTGAAACCTTCATCCACAATCATTGTTGCAGAGTAAAAAAAGCCATTTTTCTCCCTTAATATCTTCACCCCTTGATATTCCTCATCTAATCTTTCCCATAGCAGAGCGTTCAAAAATTACAGAGAAAAAAACACAAATCTCCGGAAGAAAAAAACACAAAGCTCCAGCTGAGGACGGAGGGACGGAGGTTTCTTAAGAAGGGATCGATGACTTTGTGGGTAGTGACTTTGTTGGAGAGTCCGATGTGGCTTGCGCCACAAAATAGCCCATCATCTCCAATGCCAAAACAATGGTCCGCGATAAGATATCTTCATAAAGCATATTTTCAATTGATTGGCTGACATCACTTCCAATTGTTCTAGCCAATGAAAACTTGCAAAAATCAACGGTTCGGATGCGTTTAATTTGTCTTGCACCTGTTTGGATCTTTTTATGTCATTGATGTTAGAAGTTAGTTGATTTATTTCAGATAGGGGACACCTTCCCTGTAATTAATAAATAAATCACAAAGTGATGTCAGTTGCATCTCCACGTAAAATGGCACTGTAAAAAATACTTTCAAATCTGTAAATCAAAGTATTTTTTAATCTGATTTTTTGTGGTTTTAGAGCAATAAAAATGCAGACCATCAAAATTTAGCAACTGGAACTGTACAAAATTTTATGTGGAGATTAACGAAATTCCAAAGTAACTGTATTACAATAGACCTTAATATTGTTGAGGAAAAAATGATTGAGGGAGGACTCCACATGCAGGAAGTCTGAGACTGCAAAGTAGACTAGCACAGTTCATTCTATGTAGAAGCAGAGGCAGACACAATACCCAGAAAAGTGCGATGGCCAGAATCTCATACACCCCTGTGAGATAACAAAGCTTGTTCATGCCAGATAACTGTAACAGATATTAAACATGGAAACTGACCAAATTAACAATTGTTTATTTATAGAAAGGATGAAGTCAAGAAGCCTACAAGTTTGCAAATAGCCATAAAAACTCAGATCTTGTACAGATATATACTATATTTTTGGATTTGAATCAGGAAAACAAGTCTGCAGGCAAACTGTAAAACCTCAGGGCTCATGAAATTTAGCCATTTCATCAAGGCCCTGAATCATTTGCTCCAGTTTGGAAGATATGAACCCAACAAATTCCTCCTTTGTACAAGATTTGCAGGCACCCACATCAAATCTCCATTCTATCACATTTCCTTCTCCATCACCATCACCAGCATTTTCCACATTAAAAGTTGATGTGTATCCCTCAATCCCAAAATTACAGTCAATTACTTGATAAGTGTATGAATAATTGAGAGGATCTATTGCTACCAATTTCTCTTTTGCCCATAACTCTGGACCCCTGCACAGTCTAACACACCCAACTGCATTTATTTCTCCCTCAACATGTTCACATGCAATAAGATGAGCTCCATATTTCTGCACATTTACAAAGTCTGCACTCAGTTTCCAAAAGCCAGCCATGTCACTTCTTTTGGTCATCCATGGATTCTGCTTAAACTCGCCAGTAAGGAAGCTTTATTGCATAAAATTATAGGGTCTGCATCTGCATTGATTCTTGAGTTGTTATTTTATTCTGCTCATATACTTTTTATATAAACTGCGTTGTTAGAATAAAAAAAAAAATTATGATAATAATAATTTTAAAATGGATGGGTGGATATCAATTTTTATTTTTATTTTTTTTGATGAATAGGCTTTTCTATTAATAAGAAATATTAAAGTACATTCACAAAAAAAGGTAGGGGGATACAAGATCACCTCGCCAGAGTCACTCAGCCAACTGCTGTATACAAAAAACACGACAACAAGCTATTCATCAAAAACATCCTCAGGCAGGTGAGATCGCCAAGGCCAGACGAGGAAACTTGGAGGTGGTGACAGAGGGCCACCCAAAATCAGCAGGAGGGGCAAAGGCCACAGGAGCATCAATTATAATATTTTAGTCATAAAAAAATTATAATTATTTTATTTTTATTGGGAAAGAAATTTATTAACTTAAAATTCACATAGATAGAGTCACAATTAGTTACAATGAGTTGGCTATAATTATTTTGGATAGATAAGTAAATAGTTTATTGTGGAGCTGATCAATGAGTTGAAATGACATTGTTATTTTAAATTTTATAGTGAAAGTTGTGCAAATATAAATAATTTATTGTGGGGTTGATAGATGAGTTGGAATGACATTGTTATTTTAAATTTTATAGTGAAAGTTGTACAGATATAAATAATTTATTGTGGGGTTGATAGATGAGTTGGAATGACATTGTTATTTTAAATTTTATAGTGAAAGTTGTACAAATGCAATTGAATTTTTATTTTTTAATTGATATTGAAAATTTTGATCTATTTGATTTTTCAATTGATTTTAAGTTTGATAATAGTTGAGATTTTATTAGGTTTAATAATACTATAATTGTTAGAGTTGTTAAAGTTGACTTTGTTTATCAAAATAAATATTTGTTAAATATTGATGAGCAAATAATTTGTTTGTGAATTATCTCATTGTTTGAAAATAAGAATTTATATATATTACATATTAAAATAATATTAAAAAGCTCTAGCCTATGAGAAAGGGGTAGGAGGGGTTAGGGAAGAGGCAAAAAGATGTTTATTTAAAAATAAAAAAAACTTACACATATATTAAAAAATATTGATTAACTTATCATTATAAATAATTTATATATAAATGAAATTATCATTAATATAATAAAATAATTATTAATAAAAAGTATCTATATATAAAATCAAAATTTAATATTAATTATAAATAAATAAATTTAATTATGTATTAACTAGTTAAATATTAATAATAAAAAAAATTCTCAATAATAAATGTTAAATATAAATATGCAATAAATTTATTTATATATATAATAATAAATAAATTTAAATTAATTATTAAGAAATTTAATATATAAATAAAACTATCAATTACATTTGCATTATATATATAATGCAATTGTGGTATAATGTAAAAAGTGTTTTCTTTAAATTTTGCTTTAAAAAAGTGTCTTATCATATTAATGTATAAGAGACAAAGTGTTTTGACCAATCAAATTGTCATAAAATGATTTTTCCTAATTTAGTAACTTCAAAAAAATGTATACTAGATTCTTCAAATTATATTTTTTAATCGCTTGTTAACTCTAAAAAGTGTGGTTCAATGATCTTTCATATTTTAGACCTATCAATTTGTGTAACACAATCTATAAGATCTTCTCTAAAGTCTTGGTCAATACAATCAAACCAATGCTTCATAGGATTATTAATAGGAATAAAAAAGGATTTGTCCCAGGAAGAAAAATCCTTGATGCATTAATCTCAATGCATGAAATTATAAATTCAATCGAAAGATGCCACCTACCTGGAATTGCCTTTAAGCTTGAGATTTCCAAGGCTTATGATAGAGTGAGATGGGATTTCCTCTTCAAAGTTCTTAGGAATATGGGATTCCAAGATAGCCTTATAAGTCTGATCAAGGAATGTGTTACCACAATCAAAATTCTCTATCATTGTAAATGGAGCCCCAAAGGGATTCTTTGATGTTGAAAAACCCTTACCATTTCATAATGTTAGCTGAAGTCCTTGGGAGGAACTTCATTAAAATGGTGGATAATGGCAATCTTCAGGTGGCTAAGTCGACCTCTACGTCCCCACCCTTAGTTCTACAATAATTTGTGGATGACACCATTTTGTTTGGATTGACCTCTTTTGTCAAAGCTAGAAGATGGGGAAAAAATGAATCAATATGCTAAAGCCTCAGGACTATACATAAAATATTAATAGAGAAACATTTACTTCTTTAATATAGGGGATGGGCTTCAGAGAAAAAACAGAAAAAATTTAGGTTGTCAAAGTGTGGTCCTCTCAGGGGTCTATCTAGGCTACCCCTGATTGTCAAAGAGGTAAACCATTCTTTCTATAGCTCTATATTGGAAAGAATCAAAAGGAAGATAGCAAGATGGAAAGGAAAGTTATTAAGAAATACTAGGAAATTACAACTCTTAGATGATTCCCTATAGAGTATCCCAGTCTACTTCCTTTCCCTCTTTAAAATCTCAGCTACAATAGTTGATAAACTTGAGGGTACAAGTACAAAGTTGTGTCACACTTTTAGAAAGGAAATGATCAATGCGGATTCAACTTTTTAAATTAAATCAATAGAAAGTGAAATATATGTTTTGAATTTTGAAATGATGTAAACTAATAAAATTTATATTCTTTTCTCTAGTTTATGTTTGTAATTTTAACAAAAATTTAAAAAATTATTTAAATGTAGTTTTTTATAGAGTAAACATTATAATTTAGTTGTTGATAAAATGTTGAAATTGAAGTTACACAAGCTGCCACACTTTATTTAGTAAATTTTACCTTTTTTTCTTCAATTTTTTGTGTATATTGATAACTTGAAACTTTAGTGCATGGATATATTTTTTATTATTTTTTATAAATATATATTTTACAATAAATTTGAAAAGTTGTGTGCTGAAATATAACTCTTTCCAATTCCCGGCACCTTTTTTCTTATTTATTTATCCAAATTAGAAAAGAATTATATCATCTTGACATAGATTTTTTTCTCTATTGCATCATATTTTTTTCAAAAATTTTAAATAAATTTTAGTATTTTTTCTTGACAAGATAATCAACCTTATATTTTAGTGATGATGACTACTTTCAATAAAAATAAAATATAAATATAAAAACTAATTAAAATATTAAAAGATATTTATTTGAGAAAATTCACTTATAGATCTATAAAAGGGTATTTTTACATTTCAAAAAATATATTATTTATAAGAGTAGGAGTTGTTGAAACATCTAGTTTTTTTTATTGTTTAATTTTTTTGGTAATTAGACCCAAAGTGGTATAAAATATACATTTAGTAGACATTTCCAATTGGAAAAGTTGTGGCCCATATATAACTTAGCTACAATGAATCTATATAGACCATATGTTTGACTAAAATTATTTTTTAGTTAGAATTACTTAAATTCACTTTTGCAGATAAGTTGGCCTAAAATGTGACACAATTTTGTGCTTTTACCCTTGAAAGAATTCAAAGAAAATTCTTGTGGACTGGGACTGAGGAAACGAAAATAATGGCTTTGGTTAACTAGGACATGGTGTGTTGCCCTAAGAAGTTTGGAGGACTAGGGCTAAGGAGATTTAACCTCTTCAACAAGGCCCTCTTATCCAAAATGGGATGGAGTCTCTCACTACACAAAACTGATTGGAGTAGCATTATGAGTTATAAGTACCTCAACTTACACAAATTCTATAGAGATCTCTCCACCTCTAGTCTCCCAAGTGGTCAAGAATTTGGAATAATATACTTAGAAGCATGGGATTGATCTCAGTGGGTCTTAAGTGGAAGATAGGGAATGGGTTGACCATTCAAATCTAGGATGACAAAAGACTGGGGGATATTTGCCTTGTTGTTTACCCCAACTTCAAAGACATTCGGGAAGGGTCTCAAGCCTTCTTTGGACCTCTAGTTGTTGACTACATATCACCTTGTAGATCATGAAAAGACATAACACAATGTTGTCAGAACCAACCACACTTAAATTTGATGGGGCTTCTAAGTAGGGATTGACTATTGCTGGGGGATTGATGTAGTCCAGTAATGGGGCCTTTGTGGCACCAGTAATCAATCTAAGGGTATGGACCTTTTCTAGGAATTAAAGATTATCGTCTCAATTGGGATCCAGATTCTTGAAATTAAGGGGCATTCCTAATTTTAATGATCTTTTCATCATTGTAAGGATCCATTTTGACATCAATAGTATTCCCTACAAGGAGATTGCTTTGTTGAGGAATATCCATTGGCTGAGGGATTTCTTGAGTCATTTCTACAGTACCATTTTCTAATTCAACATTTTTCCCAAAGTATGCTTCAACATTTAAAGAATAGGGAAATCCACAATTATGATGATATCAAGGATGATTATCATAAACCTCTAAGGACTCAACTAAGGAGTCATCTATAGAAAATGTGTCAAGTGAAGGTGAACTAGAACCAGAATCAATGAGGTGAGGATTAACTAGAGGAATAGTTTTAAAGGATTATATCCAAGTCCAAATGATGTTTCACGTATTTGATTTTCTAAAAGAACTCTAATCCCTTGTTTATTTGCACCACAACCATTGCTTCTATATCCACTCTTAGCTAAAATGTGAAAACTAGGACCATAGAGAGATTCCATATCGAAAAGAGATTGTGGGGCTTCATACGTCTCAATGTCATAGGTAGATGAACTAGAAGAATTATTTGAAGTAGGAGCAGCCAAAAAATTGTTACTAAGTTGTTTGGACAAAGTTGACTCATTTTTGGGTTCCACCATATCATCTTCTAAGAGTACCTCTTTAGGTGAAGGAGTATATTTAGAAGAAAGTGATGTGTCTACTTGTATTAAGGAAGGAATGGAAGAATTTAAAGGGATTTGAGATTTAGATGAGGTTTACAAGAAAGATTGTAAATTTGTGTCATCCTCCAAAGTATACATCTCATTTTCATAAATGAATTTGATTTTGCGATGAAGAGTTGAAGGGACGGCTTGAATAGCATGAATCCAAGCTCTTCCTACAAAAATAATGTAGGTAAGCTTATCAGTCATGACTTGTATAGGTGTAGATAAAACTACTATAGGTGTACCTTAATAGGCAAGGTTGTACCTAATGATGCTCTAACAACTTTCTCAAAGCCACAAATAGAAAGAGAATAAGGTTGCATAAGAGAAGTATCCGCTTTAATTTTGTGTAACAAATCAATGCTACATTAAGGCCAGATCCATTGTCCACCAAAGTGTGTCTTATAGAATTACTATTAATAAGGACAACAATAATAAGAGGATCATATTGATTCTAAATTTCTACAGGAGGCAACTCATTTTGAGAGAACACAATGTCATTTTTAGTTGCATGTATACAAGCTATCAAAGTTATATTATTAGGTGTCACAGCAAGTTGGACATCTATCTTCTTTAAAGCATCTTGTAACATTCCATTATATGTGGAAGAATTTTGAATCAAATCTCAAAGGGATATTTTGGTAGGAGTAGCTCGAAGTTGATCAATGAGATCATATTTCTTTCCAAGATGTTGAGAAAGATGAGGTGTTAGAGGGAGCACTAGTTGAGAAATAGGAAGAGAAGAAGGAATAATTAGAGAAGGATTAGGTTGCCTATTATTTATTATGTTATATGTGTTGGAAACTACATTATAACTTTATAGAGTTATTTGTTTTTCATACTCGTAAGGACTCTTAGGAGTATTACCTCCTTTAACCACAATCATCGGCTTATTAGGAGTTTGAAGAATTTGAAAATCGGTACCACCCTTAACAAAAATCACAAGTTTGTTAGGAGTTTGAAGGATATTTAGATTTCAACCACCCTTAACAACAATCACATATTTGTTAGGATTTTGAAGGATATTAGAATTTCTACCACCTTTAACAACAATTTTAGGTTTTCGGGTTCATTTTTGCAACCATTCACATGTATCATGTTGATCAATCTTTGGAAAAAAGATGGCTTAGGAAATTTGAAGGTTTAATAGAAATGAAGTCATCAAGTGCTTCATTTAACATGGAAAAGTCATTACTACTAAACAATTAATACGTAGAATTGGTCACATAGTGATACTTAGAATTGGTCACAGATATCATGTTGACCAATTTTTGGCAAAAGGATGGTTTAGGAATCATAGAGGATGGCTTGGTAGAGATAAAGTCATTAAGAACTTCATCTAACATATCAAGGTCATGAGTACTATAAAAATCATCAAGGGCAAGATCATCATTACCAAATGGGTCATCAAAGGCATCAAAATCTTATAATCTGACATAGGTCACTATTGTAATAAAAAGAAACAATGACTATTGAAATGAAATGAAGCAACCTAATGTAACAAAGCATGTAATGTAAGCATACAATGCATAAAAACAAAAACAAAAATCACTTTGAAAGGAAAATGAGCATGCAAATTAGAAAATGCAATGCAAGAATGTTGGGTTCACCAAAATATATAGGATGAAAATGGAATGAGGAAAAATTAGGACCAAGACCAACTTTCACTAAAACATTGGAATACAAATCCACAAAAGGTGTGATTGTATTTGACTAGCTCTTATCAAAGACAGTCAAATGATACCTTGGGGCTTCTATTCCTTCACTACTTTAGAAAGTGAATGAGTTTGGAATGATATCAAACTAGGATATAAGTATGAGATAATGAAAGCTTGAAATGCTACAGTAAACTGATGTATAAACATAAACTTCATAGAAAGTATAGAAATGAATAGAAAGCATAGAGTTGCACCTATGTTTGGGATTTGAAGTTGATTTCACTAGATAAGGTCACTTAGAGCATCTCAGTATTTTGACTTTTGCACACATCTTGAGACCCCAAACTGCATGCCTAATGAATCTGGAGTTTTTTCCTAGGGACAGGTTCGCCAGGGTGCCCTTGTCTAGATAGGGTCACCTAGAGTGCCCTTGTCTAGGGTGTCCCTATCTCATCTTGGCATGGTGCTTTGTCTCTACTTTGTGGATGTTATCCAACCTTTTCGTCTTCATTAGGAACCTTGAGCTACACCTGCAAAACAAAAAGGGGATAGAGTTATGGCTATATAGGTTCGTGCCTTAGTTAACCCCCTATTTTGACGATTTCCCCCTCAACAAATAGCTAGAATTAAAACTGGAAAAAAATATATTCTCTTTCAAACCTTAAGTGTGTATAAGATTGCTATGATCTAAAGTGCATAAATGCAAACTAGAGTCCTACTCAATTGTGTTAGATAAAAACCCTAAAATGATATGATTTATAAATGCAACATGAACTAATGCATAAATCACATAACTTGAATGGTAAAATATCATATTTGAAGCTTAATTGCATAAATATGAGAATAATATGAAATCATAACAAATCCCTTTAGAATAGGTACAAGCCAATCATCGAGTGGCAATTCCCTATTATCCTTTAGCATCTCTTGAAGATTCCATGGTTGATGAATGTTGATGAAGATTTGATAATGGGTGATTTGTAGATCTAGAATTCTTCCTAAAAGAAGCACCTTCACTTCATAAGGATGTCTCCAATTTTGCACCTTCAATTAATTATTGCTACATATCAAAAATGAGGAAAAGAATTGCTTTATATATGAGGTTCTAGGTTTAATTTGATAAATATCTAAGTTACATTTATTATTTTTTTGGACAAAGCTAGATTTGAATAGGATAGGACCTACATATTATCCTCTTGAAATTCGGGAAAATAGCGTCAAACAAGGTGGCTTGGGAGACCCTATCCTAACAATTTTATCTTGACTTTTTAGGAATGCAAGATAATAAGATCCTAATGCCAAAAATACATTTGTACAAAAATATATAATGTTTAGATGAGAGAAAAATGTTTTGAGATTTGAAATAGGGTAGAATCTATAATAAATCGGGATAATTAAAAGATAAAGGGCACACCTAAAATTAAGGGCCCAAATGAGAGTGTGGTGAGGTTTAAATTAGGAAATGACTCATTTTTTAATGAATTATTGATTAAGTGCATATGAGAGTCCTATAATGCATAGTACAATGAGACCTACTAAAATGAGTGCTAATAGAGTAAAAAAGAAAAAGAAAAAGGGTTAATCATTTCTTGGAAATTAAGCCAGACTCAGCAACACTTGTGCTAATACCCCCAAGTTTGTACACATCCCAAATAATGTTAATCTATGGTTGTTGGAGCTTTTAGTTGAGTAGGATATGGTCAAAGTTAGGTTATGATAGAAGACCATGGGGCACAACAACAATAAACACACAATAAAACACATTATGATATCATATATGACTGCCAACTAATGAACCAAGGAAATAGATTTAGATTGTTTACTACCCTACAATCGTATAAGATATCATAAACAAACTATGTCATATGGTTTTGTGTGGATATTGAAGGTATTATTTTAGAGTTAATTTAATGTTTGACTTTAGGTAGACAATTGTTATTACATCTTCTTGTAGAGCTGCAACTTAGGGCAAGAAGGTTGTGTTGTTATTGTTTGATAAACTGTGTAGATACTCTTACTATAGCTTACTTTTCTAGAGATATACTCAATTGAAATAAAGGAGATAATAGTTCTGCAAATTATCACACAAACTAAATTAGGTAATGGTCATTTGTCTTTTGTTGGTTGAAATAAAAATAATTCTGAAAGCAATCATTCTCTATGAACCTATTTCACACTATTCGCACTTGAGAACTCCTAATTGGGTGGAGATTAAGTATTCGGTTTCCTAGAAGGTGATATATTTTATATTTGACCCATTCTCTGATATTCGTAAATCTAAAACCAATAGGAGAGTTGAATTTCTTAGAAAATTGGGTAGCCTTAGGTGTCATTTTATTCTTATGATAATAATGAAAAGTTATATGCAACTTTCTAGCAGCAATGAACATTCTCTTGAATCCTTCCCTATTTAGCATGTTGTTAAGTTCTTGAATCATTTGAACACCTAAAATTAAGTAATGAAATCAAAATTTAACTAACAACAAAATTTTACACATTTTGTCCTACCTATATTGCTAGATTCTTAGTGAAGAATTTAAATACACGAACTTCATTAGTTAATGTGATGGAAACTATATTTTAAGATTATGTGAACAACCAAATGCTAAAGAAGCAATGGTTAGCTTAAATGATATATTTTGTCACAAAGTGGTTAATTTATTTTATGTATGAAATTGTCATGTGATTACTACCATAAGGTTGAAAGTGGAATGGGTTGTCGACAAAATATGAAAAATGGAGGATTCAACTAATATTACCTTCAACCAAGGGTCATTGGGTAAGCATGCCCTTTCTTCAAACACATTTTGGAGCCTTCTCATGGCTATAATATAGACATAGAACAACTGCAATACCTTTATAAGCCAAGAGATGATAGTAGCAACTGTCATTGGTTATGTTTCAGGTTGACTACCTCATTAGCTTTGTTAGAATGAAGATTTATGTGCCCCTCGATTTAATAACAACCAAACAATTTGGGAGTGAATAGATTATGAAACCCTCTAGTCCACATCAAAATGAGTAGTTAAACCTTAGAGATAGTTGGGTTGGAACCCACATATTTCAATTTAGGAATCCTCTCTTCTAGTTAGTGCTAAGAAAGGAACAAGTGCTAACTTTATGGCTATAGATGGAGTAAGGGCCCTACAAGAGCATAGGTAGAAGTTATATACCTCGATGCATAGGCTACCCTTCTCCATGTAAGGTGATGACCAATTGAAATCCTATGACCTGATTAGATATAAGCTTATCCATGCTCGAGATTGACAGTAGTCAAGGAGCATATGATGTCAAAGGACTATTAGCCATACCGCATAGATAGAAGGATGGATTCCACGAGGAGCATGTGGCCTTAGGGCCATAACCATGCTAGTGATGGATGGTGTTGGCTTCTTAACCACCTAAGGGACTGTAAGAAAAAGAATTTATAATGAAGCGTAAGTAGTGTAGGCACCTAAAATTGTCCTAGCCTAATTAAATAAATATTTTTATTTATTTAATTATTTTATCCTAAGCCTTCTATTAATTAAATAGATTTTCATTTATTTAAATAATTCACTAATCCTCTTCTAGCCTTTCCCTATTTAAATAGATATTATTTATTTATTTAAATTATCCTTTCCCTAAATTAAATAAATATTATTTATTTAATTGGCCCCACATCTTCTATTAATTAAATAAATCTTTATTTATTTAATTAATTCATTAGCATTTTTTCCTCCATGACACTTGTCATTCATCTCTTACTTTACCTTTAATCACCTCTAATATTTTCCTGTTTTCTATACCTATCCTCTAATCTGAGCCAACCATTTATCCTTCCACCTCTTAATTCTAGTCCTCCATTTTTAGGATGTTCTCTACAAAAGAGACATTTTTCCCTTTCTTTCCATCAATCAATCAAATGAAGCACCTACACTCTGTTGAATTGCATACTCAACCACATACATTCTCTATTGAGCTCTTGTGCACACAAAATCCGAGAGCAACCATAATATCAAGCAAGATCAATGGAGATCAAACCCATGGATCATGTAAATGGTATAATATATTTTAATTTATTTATTTGCATGTTTATGGTTTTATATTGGTTTTATGTTGGATTCATTGTAGAACTAGGATTTAGTGGTTGAATATATTAAAGGTTTTACAATAATTTTGTTATCCAATTTCAACATAAACAAGTAGGTAACATTTCAAGCCTCATTATGTAGTAAAGATATGGAATTGTTATAGATTATTTTACACATTGTAGGAACACTCTATGTAACTAGTCTTTAGGAGGTTACCCCTATGCTCTGCAAGATGGTCTGAACATCCACTCTCTCACCACAATTCGCAAAATATGATTGGAGAGGTTGATAGTGATTATGTCCATGTTGGAAGGTTCATATTGCACCTTTGATGCAAACAATGAAAGATTTGAAGGAAGAGTTCACATGACCAAGCAAGAAACCATGGTATGTTTCAAGTATCTTATACTGTCAACCCACCATTAATATTATGATGTAATCAATTTGTAAAATTGTAGATTACTATGGCTCATATATGGTCTATGATTCAGGAGAATTATATTGCTAGAGAATATTATGTATTGTTTCCACTAAATGTACTTACTCTTTTGTTACCATGATCTTTTAGAGAGAAAAAAATGTGTGTAGATTTGTTGTCCTGTTTGGGGTTGTCATTACAATAATTTAAAAGATTCCTTTTGGTATTAACTATGTATATTTTTATGTTGATGTTTCTAAACCTCACTTGATAGTCCATCCTCAAGATGAAAAAAATCAGGCCTGCTATCAAATAGATAAGCCGGCTGAATTGGGATTGTGTATGCAAAAACTAGAAAAAATAAACAATCATACTTAAGGCTAAATGCAAACAAGACTAAACATGTGCACCAAACTACACACAAAAATATATTGTTTATAATTATATCAATACTTTAAAACATTATCCTAAGGTTCATCCCATAGTATGTTGGTTAAGTGGTGGTGTTGTTGTGACAACCGAGGTTCAAACCCTTGTTGAACCATTGTGATCACAGACTTGTGACTTCACTAATCCAATGTACTCATGAGTTTGAGCCTTAGCATTGATAATTGAGGATGAGGTTCCCTATTTGTAACCTCAATGATTCATAGCTCTGAATCAAAAATATTTCATGTAATATTGAAAGCTATGTCATACCAACATCACTAATCATGTTAAAAAAATTACTTGACATTAAAAAAAACATTAAAACATTACCCTAGACTAAACCCAAAACTAAATAATAAAAATATATCATATTATAATGGTCTGCCAAAGACAACCAAACATCTCTCTTCTACTTATACAATCGAGCTGGCAGACCAATTATTGGTCTTCAAAATCCCCAACAATTCAGATTTTTCATCTTGTTCCATAGTAGGTAAGATACCCCTGGTAAGGGTGCTTGCATTTAAAAATGGGCGCTCGTCGAAAGTCTATCAAACGAATATAAAACCAGGTCGAAATAACATGGAAGAAACGTGGAAATGGGCGAGCAGAATCTGGAGAAACCCGTTTCCTTCATTTGTTGAAAGATTTCACAGAATTAAATAACAGAAATGAAATGTGGATAAGGTTCTTTTACTTGGAGAACAATTCACTACCTGTTCCGATTCCTTCTTCCTCCCAACATCATCATTTCTTGCAATACATTTTTCTCGATTCGAGAACCGACTGTACACGTCTCTGTTTCAATCCCCTTTTTCAACTCTCGTACGATCTTACTTCAGTCTGTCCAATGGAGAGGGCGGACAGGGACAATCACGAGTCACTCTAAACTAGAAAATTGCATTGATCGAATTCGTCGAATCCTCAGATCGATGTTTTCAAGGAAAGCGTGGAGTAAATTTGTCAAGTTAGAATTGAAAATTCAGATAGATGACGAGGATGATGGATTGGAGAATCGCTTCCAGATTTTAAACAGGGAAAACGTTGGATGAATTATGTCGATTTAGATTAAAAAACAGGGGAGATGACGAGGACGATGTAATGGGAGGACCGCGTCCCGAGGAATAGTGTTAATGGCCGCCGTCTTACCCGCAAGCGCTTGTACACGCCGCGTCTCTAGTTGCGTACAGTGCATAGTGCTATCTTGGCGTATAACCACTCCAAATTTTAAATTTTGGCCTATAAATTCAGTTCCTGCCTTGTCCATGCATCATAATGCACTTCCCCTGATCTTGAATCATATTGTCTGCGATTTTTTCCTGTTTCCTCATTATCATCCTACATCATGTGTGGAATTCTAGCTCTGCTAGGTTGTTCCGACGCCTCCCATGCCAAGCGTGTTCGAGTCTTGGAACTCTCCCGCAGGTATACTAGAATTGTTTCTAACAAGTTCAGCATCATCCATATCTAAATAGCGTCTTCTAAGTTTACTATAAATCATGGATTAGTTAGGTGGCAAATTTAAAATCTTTTTTTTTGTTGTCGAGGTGTTATTCAATTAAGCTATTGGTTTCTTTAGAATCAATCCATTTTTGGTCTGGGTGTGACTTATTTCAAACATCTCTCTTAAACCACTCTATAGAATGTTTGGGGTTCTAGCTTGGCCTAACTTTGATATCATGTTGGACTTCTTTGTGGATCAACTAGGACCCAAATCTTGGATCTTCCATTTGCTATTCGACTTTTGTATCATTGAGCTACTGACCTTTTTAAGACTAACCCATTTTTCACATAGATGTTGTAAGTTATGATATAGATGTCCAGCTTTTTCATGGATCAATTAAGGTGTAAATTCAGGACCCTTTCATTTGTTGCTGGAATGCTCTACCATTGAGCTACTGGTCTCTTGAGGACCAATCCATCTTTGGTTTGAGTGTGATTATTTTTTAATGCTTCTCTTTAGCCACTTCACATAATGCTTAGGGCTTTCGCTTGGCCTGATTTTGATACCATTAGTCTTTTTCATGGATCAGCTAGGACCTAAATCTTGGACCTTTTATTTGTTGATGGAATCCTGTACCATTGAGCTACTGACCCTTTTAAAACCTCCCCAAATTAACTTATTTTTTACAATAAAGAATGACCAATATGAATTTTTAGATCCAAATATAACTGTCAATATAAATTTTTAGATCTATCTAACTAATTTTGAGATGTTTTACCAGTTTTTTTTGTTCTGTTTGTTTGTTTGGTCACTTCCATTGTTAGCTGCCCACTCAATTCGTATTTTGTATATGACACTTTCTTATGGCAGCATGTCATCAGTTTTGGCTTATCATTCGGAGTTCTTGGGAAATGTGGTATTTAAATTGGCGCACATAACTGGGGTAGGGAGGGGCCACTTTGGAAGGAGTTTGTAACATTCAGTCCCCAGATATTGGGGGACCCTTTTAGTACCCGATACCCCACAGAATAGACCCATTTTGGATGCAGTTTTGGATTTTTGCTGAGGAATAGAGTTGTGTAGGAGCTAAACCGTTCTGTGTCGTTTGTTGTTTGTGCAGGCTCAGGCATAGAGGCCCCGATTGGAGTGGACTGTACCAGAGTGGAAATGCCTTTATTGCTCACCAGAGATTGGCTATTATAGACCCTACATCTGGCGATCAACCCCTTTTCAATGAAGATAAAAGTATAGTTGTGTCTGTAAGTCCCCTATTGCTCTGATTATCAACTGCAAATATGTGCAAGTTTAATTTCTGCTTTCTAGAAGCGGTTCTTTGAAGGTCTTCTCATATTCTTTCTAACAATATCTGATATCAGGTAAATAGAAGCTTTATAATATCTCTGTACAAGCATCAAATCTCAGCTAAAACCTTCTGGAATGGAAAAGGAGTTCAATGTCAAAGTAGTTCAGTTGCGAACTTTTGTTAATCTTTTTATAGATCATTTAGGATTCCCACAATAAGAGGTGTTCAGCCACTGAGTTGCTGGTCTCTTTAATGACCACTGGATCTTTGGCTTAGGAGTGGTTTATTTTTCAACACCTTGCTTTCTTTTGTTCTTGGGTGCTCTGTTACTGAACTACAAGGCCCCTTTGCGATCAATTGATCTTTGATTCAACTGTGACTCATTTACTAATATCTTCTTTGAGACATTGTAGGTGTTCAGACATCTAGCTTAATTTGACTCGGTCTAATTTGATCTAAGCTGTGATATTATGTTAAATATTTTATGAATCAGTTACAGTCGAATCTAAGATCTTCTATTTGTTGTCGGGTGCTCTGCCACTGAGCTTTAATTCAAATATAACAATCTTAACAAAAATATATAATTCAACGTACTATTCAAAATCAGTAGACAGATCAGTGTTCTATTCAGAATCTTTCAGCTGAAACCTCCTGTAAATTCATTCTAAATCTTTGTGCTTTACCCCATGATGACATGACTGGTTTGTGTTTTCTACATTTATAAGCTGACTCAAACCATATTTGAGGTCTTACTTTGCAACTGTAGGTAAATGGAGAAATTTATAATCACGAAGAACTGAGGCGAGGACTGAAGTCTCACAATTTCCGAACCGGTAGTGATTGTGAAGTGATAGCACATCTATACGAGGAGCATGGCGAGGAGTTCGTCAACATGTTGGATGGAATGTTCTCCATCGTTCTGCTTGACACGCGAGATGGCAGCTTCATTGCTGCCCGAGATGCAATAGGAATCACTTCCTTATATATCGGATGGGGACTTGATGGTACGCCCCACTTCACTCTGTTTTCGTTTGTGTAATTGTATAGATTGCAACGCTTTATTGTCATTGTTGTTATGGTTGATTGCAGGATCTGTCTGGTTTGCATCAGAAATGAAAGCTCTGAACGATGATTGTGAACGTTTTGAGGCATTTCCTCCCGGGCATATATACTCCAGCAAACAAGGTATACTGCTGATTTGGTGTAGGAGCAATATACTGGCATTAAATCTCGCATTATTCTTTTATCTTCAGGGGAAAAAGAGATGACTCTTTTTTCTTTGTGATGGATTATTGAATGTCTTCTGAAATGTTAGTTGAAAAATTAATACAACCGAATCCAGAAACAACATATGTAAAAAATTTATGCCAACTATTGTTCCTTCCTTCTTCAGATTGTCGTTAAACCCATCAACAATATGTCAATTATAGGGAGGAAAGAGATACAGTGAGAGGAAAAACTGATTGTAGCCATCTTGTACAAACTCTGATTTTTTTATTATTTGATTATTCGTGCAGGAGGCTTACGCAGATGGTACAACCCACTATGGTATCCAGAAAATATACCAGCGACTCCCTATGATCCTCTGGTTTTAAGAAGAGCATTTGAAAATGTATGAACATTGAACATGCTTATGCCCTGTAAAGTGTAGAGTGAATTGGGTAAGAGAATTCTGTATGAAACTAAGATAATTGTGTGTGAATTGTTGGGAATACAGGCAGTAATAAAACGGCTGATGACAGATGTTCCATTCGGAGTACTTCTCTCAGGAGGGTTGGACTCCTCATTAGTCGCTGCAGTTGCTTCTCGCCATTTGGCTGGTACTAATGCTGCCAAGCTTTATGGAGCACAACTGCACTCTTTCTGTGTTGGATTAGAGGTCATTCTCTTTTCTCCCCTTTAATTCCTTGTTTGAATTTCCCCTATTCTAGATTGAGACTTCATTCAATAAAATGCTTGAACAATACTCTGTAATTTTCTCTTTTCACACACAAGCAGGGGTCTCCAGATTTGAAGGCTGCAAGAGAAGTTGCAGATTACCTTGGCACTCTTCATCATGAATTTCACTTTACAGTACAGGCATGTGTTTCACTCAGTTTTTCTAAATCTTTTGAATCAACATTTCAGATTATAGTCATTAAAAAGATATTTAAAAGAATGAGTACCCTTCTCTAATGGTTATGATGTATCCTATTATAACAGGATGGCATAGATGCACTAGAGGATGTTATCTATCATGTGGAAACATATGACGTGACAAGTATAAGAGCGAGCACACCAATGTTCTTAATGTCACGGAAGATCAAATCTCTGGGGGTGAAGATGGTTCTTTCTGGCGAAGGTTCAGACGAAATATTTGGAGGTTACTTATATTTCCACAAGGCTCCTGACAAACAAGAATTTCATGAGGAAACTTGTCGCAAGGTAAGCACACCTTAATCACACAAACCCTCTGAATTTCTACATTAGCACGAAATCAAATTTATTAATTCCTCCATAAAAAACGTTCTAGACTCTGATTCCTCCATTTGGGAATGCAGATAAAGGCTTTGCATATGTATGACTGCTTGAGGGCTAACAAATCTACATCTGCGTGGGGCTTGGAGGCTCGTGTACCATTTTTAGACAAGGAATTTATCAATGTTGCTATGGACATTGATCCCGACAGGAAAATGGTAGATTGTCTACTACCATTACTTATCCTCAGAGCAGAATATTTGAAGAGAGTTAAATAGTCAGAAAATTTTAGTGCAGGAATAGTTGATTAAACTGAAAATTTTGTAACAGGTGCGCCCTGAGGAAGGGAGGATTGAAAAATGGATTTTGCGAAAGGCATTTGATGACAAGGAAAATCCTTATCTTCCACAGGTTCGGCTTCCTATACTTTTGCCTGGTTTCTTAGCCGCAGAAAAAATCCATGAAATATGAGATGTTTCTGAATTTGATTATATGACATTTTATCAAGAAATAGAAAAAAATAATAATAATTTGATCTTTCATCAAGTAGTACCTTCTATTTCTTAAAAAAGATCACAAAATTTGATAAAAAATAATAATTTTTCATTCTAATCTCTTTAATCCTTAGATTAGGAACCCAATTAAGATCATGTTGGGCTCCTTAATATATACAATTTAACTTGGTATTGTTGATCATAAATTCTTCTTATTCGGAAACAACATATTCTACAATAACATTATTCTGGTGGTGATATTACAGCACATCCTTTACAGACAAAAAGAGCAGTTCAGTGATGGGGTTGGTTATAGTTGGATTGATGGTTTGAAAGCACATGCAGCAGAGCATGTATGTGGTGTTTTTCTAACATATTTTAAGCTTTGATTTGTTTAGATAATTCATTTAGAATCATATAAAAATTTCTAATATTTTTAATAAAATCTATTTATTAATATGAAAACCATCAAAACTTAAAATATACTGATTTATTTTTTCTCTTAAGCAGTTTTCTAAAAAATTTGATTCAATTTTCAGGTGACAGACATGATGCTGGAGAATGCCAAGTATGTGTTTCCCCACAATACACCCAGCACGAAGGAAGCATTCTACTACAGGATGATATTTGAAAGATTTTTTCCTCAGGTAACTTTTGAAGATCTCTTGTAGCCTAAAACATATAATTTGCTTTGAATCCATGACTAATGGGAAGAAAACTCTGTACAGAATGCCGCTAGATTGACAGTGCCTGGGGGCCCAAGCGTGGCGTGTAGCACAGCGAAAGCAGTGGAGTGGGATGCTGCGTGGTCCAATCATCTTGACCCATCTGGCAGAGCTGCTCTAGGAGTTCATGCCTCTGCCTACACAGACAAACACAAAACTTCCTCACACCTACCCAAGCTAACTGTAACCACTGGCCTTGGGACTTCTTTGGAGAATACCTCGGGCACTCTCATGGGAGATACGATACCTGCTAGGGAAGTAACCATTCAGGGTTAAAACTTGTCCTTCAATACCCAAATCATGACCAGTCCCCCCACAATGTAAATGTGCATCTTGTATGTTGCATAGATGTTTTTCAGTGTAGTATAGCCAATGAATAAATCATATATAAGATATATTTAGTATAAGAGTAGTTGTTTGTATAGATAAAATTAACATATTGATAATTATGGGGAAGGACTTTATATTAAAACAATATTCATGTAATATATTTGTAATGATGAGAATAATACATTTTCTATTTAGTTTTGTTTTTAATTAGAGACAATATACATTTATATATATCTACAAATGATACATTTTGTGCATGTTTGAGCCTATATACCTAGTCTTCTTTGCACTTTGTCTTATGTCTATTGCTTTCCTAATGGTTACCTAAACACAATTCTAGTTCAATTGATTCATCCATCTAATTCTCATCATTAATCTAATATGTCTAATTTACATCATATTTACAATTATGGGGAAGCACTTTACATTAATATCATATTCATCTAATATATTTGGGAGAAATGATGCATTTCATATTTATTTTTATGCTTAATTTGAGGCAATAGGGGAAGCATACAATAGTCGTCATAGCTAACTTCGCACACCCACAGATCCTAAATGGTACATCGGATTTCGATGATTTTATTATGTTGTCTTTGTATGCAACTTAACTACTTATAGCTATTGTTTTGACCTCTAGGTAATAACGACGCACGATGTGGGATTTGTTATGCACACAAGGGTCAAAAAGTACACATTTCAAAGTGTCACTCGATACCTACTTAAAGATGCCCTAATAATCGTGCACTTAAAATTGTCAATACTTACACACAAATGACCTAGTAGTTGTGCACAAATGCCCGAATAGTCGTGCACAAATGGGCCAATTATGGAGCAAGAAAGCTAAAGAGCAAGTAGCTATTGGTACATGTGAAATTTATTGGGATTTTAGTTATCTTTTTTTGGTTTCTTTAAAGTTGGTAATTGGGAGCTTGGGTCAACAAGGAGTGAACGGTAATTGGAACATGGGCGGTAATTGTTGATCTTCCCCTATGCACTTTTATAGCTACAAATGATATATTTTGTGCATATTTTGGGCTAACATGCGTATCCTTGTTTGCACCTTTCCTAATGTCTGTCTAAACATGATCCAAATCCAAATAAATAATTGGTGTCACATTATGTTTTTGTTTTAAACTTATTAGAATTTCCTTGAATCGAATTGTTTGACGTGTTGATGCTGCTACAATGTATTATGATTTTATTGATGATAATAAAATAGTTGACTATTTCAATGCATATCAAGAAATTGCATTATGCTAAAAGTGCTTAATCATGTATCAACCAAAATTATTTTGCTTTCACTTTGTTGTTTGTAATTTTCTAATCATTAGTTAGTCACCACAAATAATAATTATTGATTTTTTAATATATAAATTAAAGATATTTTTCTAAAATGATTGTTCAATCCAAGCCTTCATTATATCCTCTATCATAAGAAAAATGTAGTAACAAATATTTTTTAAGAGTATTTGCATATTAACACATTTTTACAATTCTGGGAAAGCGGTTTACATTAACATAAAAAAAATGTACTATATTTGTAATGGTGAGTAATGATGTATTTTTCATTTAGTTTTGTGCTTAATTTGAGGCAATATACATTTAATTATAGATATAAATGATGTATTTTGTACACCCAGTCTCATTTGCATCTTGCCCTATGCCTATTGGTTTCCTAATGTTTATCTAAATGTAATCTCAGTCAAATTGATTTATGTATCGAATTTTCGTTATTATTCCAATCAATTTAATTTACATTGAATACTTAAAATTGCAAGGAAGCACCTTTTTCTATCACCTAAGGTGTCCCTCGATCCATTCTAATGATGTATCAAGAAGCCTACCTAATAGGTGCATCTAGTGAGATCTAGGCCTCAGAATAAAACCCATGACCTATGAAAGAAAACCCACAACCCAAGACAACTCCACTACCTGTGCGAGCTTACAAGGAAGCACTTTATATTAATATAATATTCAAGTTACATATTTGTAAGAGTAAAAACTAATGCACTTCGTCTTTAGTTTTGTGCTTTAGTTTCAAGCAATATGCATTTATATAGCTGCAAATGATACATATTTTGTGTATGTTTGGGCCCACATACTTAGCCTTATTTGTACCTTGCCCTATGTCTTTTTCTTTCATAATGCTTATCTATATGTAATCTCAATTCACTTAATTTCTCTATCTAATTAGTATCATTAATCCAATTTATCTACAACATTGATCCAACCTATTTTTTTATATTCTTTTGGTAAATAAATCTATAAGTTAGTCACTAATTCTATAAACATCTAATTCAACTTGTTCTTTTGCCACAAGATTTTTGATAAAATGATTTTGGATATCTATATGCTTAGTCCAACTATGAGAGAATGGCTTTTTCACTGTTGACATTGTAGAGCTATTGTCATGATCAATAATTGTTGTCACATTTCATTTGTGCCTTAAATTTGCTAGTATTTTCTTCAACCAAATTGATTGACATGGTATTACTATAATGTATTATGCTTCTAGTAATGATAATGAAATTGTTGACTATTCCTTTCAAGATCAAGAAATTACATGATGCAAGAGTGTCATACATTGTATGAGAGATCTTGTATCAACCAAAAATATTTTTCTTTCACTTCATTGTTTTTTACAATTTTCAGAGTCATTAGTTAGTCAACATAGACCTTGTCACATTTTACTGCATAATTATATATATCACCTCATGAATTAGAAAAATATGTTCTTCCATGATCCTTCAACACCATATTCACTTATTAGAAGATTTTGGTCACTACAAGGGCATAGCTTAGTTTATTATCATTATTGGGCTTGCCAAATGACACTTAATTGCAGTGTTCAAGATTTACAATGACTTTCTAAAGATTGTGGTAGCAAAGGAACACATCAACCCCATATTTAGTTTTCGGAAGATTTTGGTCACTACGAGGGCATAGATTAGTATTTGGACCTTATTGGGCTTGGAAACTGACACTTAGTTGCATTGTTCAAGGCTTGTAATGTATTTCTAAAGATTGTGTTAAAAAGGGAACACATCACATGATACATTTGACTTAGGAGTGGTTGTTATCGATTACACCAATTTTTATATCACCACATCTTGGGATCTTTTATCTACATATTTGGCTAATTACATGTGTTGAAATAAGGTTTTAGACTTTATGCCACCTTACAACTAACATACATCATTCAAATGGATTGAACTTTATATATAAACACCATTCACTATCATTTAGAAAGAACAAGGAGCAAGGAATAGAGAATTGAAAAGAGGGACTGTGAGAGCATAAGCATGAGACTATGAGAGCATAAGAGAGTGAGTGATAGTTAGAGTTACATTAAAATATCATATAAACTTTGTATTATATGTTGATAATCAAAATGATTTCAAGGTATAAGATATTTTAAGCTCATTAAAATTTAATTGTAATTTGGTCATAACTATGAAACGATAAAAATCATATTATTTTTCTATGTCCTTGGGTTTTTTTATGCAATTGTGAGTTGTTGCATTTTATTGTATGGGTGGGTAATCTTTAATTAGATCATTTATCCATGATTGCATCAAAAGTGGCTCACAATGTAAGTTTGTAATCTTAAGAGGATATAATTTAATTTTGTATCTATTTTACTTGTGAATAGATTACCAAAGTGAGACAACCTACAAGAATCTTAATAATAGATAATTGATTAGGAGATAGTTGAAATGAGTGATTGCAGATTAGTCATTGAATTAATGTACTTCACACCAAATAACAGGGAGAGGAATCTCACGGTGAAGAATTGAAGGGGTTGCTAACATTGTTAGAATAATGAAGGGAAAATTTGTAATGATGAGAGTGATTAAAGTTTGATTGGGTATTCTAGAAGGGGATAGAAAAAGAGGTGTAAACCTTATAATGAATTATGAGAGTGATGATGCTAAAAATGAAAGAGGAGGTTCACAAATTGTTAACTAATATCTATAACACCTAGAAGAAGAAATTATTGTCACTTTGTGTCTACCCCCTCGTTTCCAATTAGTTATAGAAAATAAAGAAGCCTTAATGGGTTTATCCTAATCAAATGTGCCTCTGGTAGTTGCATATTCTCATGTATTAACTTACATAACTCTTGGTGCCAATCCAAAGTAAGATGATCCCACTCACTGACATTCTAGCCCCCCATGCATTCAAAAGCCCATTTAGCCACCCTATTCTACTCTCTCATGATGTAGACCAAGAACATAAACTACATAGCATTACTTAGCAAGAGACTATGTCGAGCAACATAAGCCAACTATCATTTAACCCCATTGATTTTGTGTTATTTCAATAAGTTGATCAAAATTTGATTCACAAATAACCTTGCTCCTGCCTTTAGCACAACTTATTTCCAAAGCACAAAGGATGACTAGAGATTTCATAAGATTATTATTTTCCCCCCTTTATAGATGGAAAAGAAGAAGAAGGTTGCACTAGAACAATCCCTCCCAACTCCCCCAATCCCAACATGCCTAGGTTTTCCCTTTGAAGACCCATCTATATTAATTTTCAAGACACCAACAAGAGGTAGAGTCCATCTACAATCCATTTGTGTTTTCTTTTAAGGGGCTTGTGTTCCCCATAATAAAAGAGATCCTGAACCAAACCCAAATAAGCCTAATCTCTATCTCACCACAACTTCACTAGGATCCAATTGAATAGCCACATCACATTTTGTAGCAAGTATTTCTTGAATCGTGTCAATAATTTATTTTTAAAGTTACTGGGCTCACAACTTCCTTCCTTGAAAAATTTGATAGTTCATTTCCAACCAATTTCTAATTGATGCAAGAAGTTCCAATATTCCAAGCCACCTAAAGAAATGGAGCCTTAGCTAGAAAATGCCCCAAACTACTAGAAAATTTAACCAAGGAAGAGGCATGAGCACAAGGATGATTCTAGACTTCCCACCACAAATGCCAAATGAGTTTGAAAAAGGAGCACTAGAAAAATAAATGGGATGATAATTCCTCATTTTTGTTGCACAACACACAAATAGACGGACCCTAGAATCCCTACTTTCTCATGTTATCCTAGATAAGACATCTATTATGAGCCAAAAACCAAAGGAAGAAGTTGCATTTAGGACATGAAAACTTATTCCACACATTCTTCCACCAAAGGACTTCGTTCCTTTCATACTTTTTGTTAGTTCTTCTACTGATTGTCCTAGAACACCTATGAATTAACCAATTTTTCAATCTACAGGTTCTAAAGTTAGTGGCCAACGAACATGACTCAACTATTTATTGTTATCCTTTACACTTTAGGCTCTATAAAACCAAGGTGGGTCTCCCTATTCAATGCCAAAATATCATTTTAGTTATGCACAAACATTTTTTATTATAAAAGATAACTTCTAATGAAAATATGCCAAGGGAATTTTGATCAACATCAAATCTGGTTACATTATTGGTTTATCAACATTCTTTCAACAATTGGAAGCAAATAATAAGCTAAACATACCCCTACAAAGAGGAAATTAAAAGTTATTTTGATTTTGAATGTTTCTATATATTAAATTAACTTTTAAACATGATCAATGTCTAAATCCTTGGGAAATGGAGTCCAGATGAAAATTAGAAACATACCCACATCATAGCATTAACTCAAATCACTCGACCCTTTTCATTTATGTATTACATAAATGTGTCTACACTTTTATGTCAAAATACTACTCATTGATCCTAATTGTTATCACAAAACCACAATAATTTGTTAACAAAATTTAATTCTTTCATTAAAAGAAACCCATGAACACAAATTAAATAGTAACAAATAAATTTAAATGACAAATCAATATTTGCTTGATATATTGATTCATATGAGAAAGGAGAGTACAATTTGGAGACAATTTTGCAGTATATCCATTTCTATTCAAAAAATGATTGAAGCTAATACATGTAGCATCGTAAATTGTATACCCTTAATTGGGTGGTATAATTTCACGCTTAGGTTAGCACCCAATTGATCCTAATTGTTATCACAAAACCAAAATAATTTGTTAACAAAATTTAATTCTTTCATTAAAAGAAACCCATGAACACAAATTAAATAGTAACAAATAAAATGAAATGACAAATCAATATTTGCTTGATATATTAATTCATATGAGAAAGAAGAGTACAATTTGGAGACAATTTTACAGTATATCCATTTCTATTCAAAAAATGATTGAAGCTATTACATGTAGCATCATAAATTGTATACCCTTAATTGGGTGGTATAATTTCACGCTAAGGTTAGCACCCACCTTAGTGCATTGCATTTTTTATTTTAAATTCCCTTTAAGTATTTAATTAATTAATTTAATTTAATCTAAAGTCCTCTTTCATCACTCCACACATCATAAAATTGGGCCCTTAACCCTAAGTGTGTGCCTTTTTATTTTATCCTTTAATCAATTAATTCATCAAAGCCCTAATTAGGTCCTATTTTGACCTTCAAGGCTTGATTTCGTATATCTAAACACCTTGAATTGTCGCACCCACTTGGGGATCACCTTATAATCACGATACCTTGCATCCCTATTAATTTGGAAAAAAGTTGATAGGACCAGTGTGAAAAACACCGGTCCCAACTTTTTTTCCTTGAATTTTGAGATCATGTTTTGGCGGTATTATAATGTTTAAATCCATATTTTTGCAAAAATACATCAATTCTAAGTCGGCCTTAGATCAAAAACAAAGTTAGGGTTTCATATATATAGCCTCTTCTTTCCTCATTTGAGGGATCCATTCTCTAGCAATTGAAGGAGTCTCTTGTGAAGTGAAAGTGCAGGTTATGTGAAGTCTTCAATTAGAAAATCAAGCATTCATCAAGTCTACATCAACCATTTTCATCATCAATTGAAGCTTTGAAGATATTGAAGAATAATAGGAGATCACTGACTATTGATTGGCTTGTACCTCTCCCTTAAGGTTTGGTATGGTTTCATGTTATTCTCATACCTTTATATGAGTTTCACAACACTTGTTCTCAAATCTACATTATTGCTTTAGATCCATTATTACATTTGTGATTTGAAGCATCCTCACTTACATTTTGTTTATTTAGGGTTTATACTCAAAGCATAGGGTAGAAATCTAATTTTGCATTCTAGCTCATTTAAGATCTTGTAAACACGTGAGATTCTAGCACACGCGCATTTCAATACATTATTGGCTATTTGTGGAGGTGAAAAACACCAAAACAAAGGGTTTGACTAAGGCAAAACCCTATAGAGTCACCCAAACACCATTTTTCAAGTTGCAGGTGCAGGTACAGAGATCCGACAAAGTAGTAACTTTCAGAAAAGAAACACTTACAGGGACAATTACAAATCTAGAACTAGGTCTCAGATCTCTAGGATTGGGGTGCTCAACGCCCTGGTCCTCTATATTTTTGAGTATTTTGTGGTAGTTCAATAGTTGAGAACCTCAATCTGCAGATTCCAAAAGTTCAACTCAGTACAATAAGGAGGACCAGAGCACCCAGCGCCCTAGTCCATCTCAATAAGGCTTAGATTCTAATATCAAGTACACACCAAAATTTCCCCTCCATCTTTGTACTTTGTATCTCAATTTTAGTTTTGTATCTTTCTGTTATTGTAGTTTTCCTAGTCATTTTCCTTCATCTTTCTAGCTTGGTTTTTCATCATTGCACATTTAGCTTATTTCTCTTTCATAGCAACAAAGGAATAGAAACCTTAAGAGTATTCTTTGACTCTCTTTTACAAGAGTTAGTCAAAGTGAATCACCTCCTTAGGCTTTTTTTGTATTCTAATGTGTGGAGAAAGTGGGGTTAGGTCCTAAACTACCTGATCCCATTTTTCACCATCACAACACACTAATATTCTACAACTATTCTGTAAGACTCAAAACTAAACACCAACTATGTATAGTATGCATTCAGATCAAAATTTTAGAACCCATGCAAATGATCTTGAATTCCCTTTTATAGAAACAAGGGAGCAAAACAAGCTTCAAATCAATGCACACGTCATATTTTCATTTGACAAACTTTTACAACTGAAGAATATGCCCAAAGGAATCTTTGATACCCATATGAGACAAAAAAAAAAGATCATTGCCTAAAGGAGCTAAGGAATATTGAAACTATATGGGAATCACATACTATGAGATTGATGATGTATTATCATTGACTAAAATGGTTGGAGAAGAATCATCTTGAAGATTTGAAGCACAAACTTTAATAATGTCTCATCTCCCTTTAATTGTTTGTATGATGTTGAAAGTATTCTAATTGAAAAATTTCAAGAGAATAAAACAAGGAAACAAATTGATAGGTGGCAGTGAACAGCTAGGAGCCAAGGCACCGAAATCTGATGATCGACTGATCTACACATCAAAATACATCTAGCTTCAATCAATAGTTAGTTTTAAGGTACCCATGATCATATCTTGGATCTAGCAAGGTCCTTCTGTAGATGACGGAAATGTAATTGAATTTATAGTCTATCCTCTCGTACCATGAAGTGCCTTCTCTAATCATAAAAAACACAATGCTCCTCCTACCACTGCACTATGGAAATCTCTTATGGCCACTTGTATGTCTTTAATGATTGCACACGGGTTGGACTTTCTCTACATTTTTAATCTAGTATAGCCCTAATATCCATTTAAAAAAAATTCATATCCAATATTAGTTGCAATAATTATGTCCAGGACAGCATGGGATGTTGTCATCTGCAATTTATTACCATCATCAATTGCTAGCAGAATTACAGGCACACTCATATCAAATTCCTCTTTACATTCCTCTAAGATTTTAATTTCATTCTACTTCTTGGGTAGGTCACTAATTGACCAATGTTGCAATGTGTGGAAAGAATCATTTTTTCCTTTGATTTCCTACTCCTTCCTTTCTACAAATTGAAATTCATCAATCAACATCTTGATCATTTTCCCTATAGGTTTGATTGAAGGGTGGACATCTTTTAAGTGTTATGTAGCTAGAACCAATGTTTGGAAAGTGTGAACCTATGGCTGCCACCTATCATACATAGTTTTCAAAATAGACAAGATGTACTTAGATTGTTACGTAGCTTATAACAGAGATTGATAGCAATTGTAAACATTTTCTATCTTACTTATAACCTTTTTTAGTATATGCTTAAGAGTAATTTGCATGACCTCCAAGGCTTTATCCTTGGTCATTACTCTGTCCCTGAGTAGTAACTCCTCTGAAGAATTTGGTCTCCCTGCATAATCTTCAAATTTGTCCTTATGCTTTTTTATATCATTTGCAGGGGAAGCATCTCTTATGGCAATAATGGGCACCATATCCCTCTAACATTGTATTCATTATCAAATTATGCAACAAACATTAGATCTTCTTGTTTTCTTATTTGATCAAGTAACAAAAATTATTCCAAATCCCAATTTGGAACAAGTAGCATGCCACTCTTCTTAACCATCCTCCTTGCTTCATCTAGACACATATCAATGTGGTCAAGGTTCACTTAATTGAGAGTAGAGGCTTCCATCTCTTCATTCTTAGACTCTTTCATCTTCATTTTTCACCAAAAGCCCTTAAACTATGAATTTTAAATAAAATTTTCATCCTCCATGAAATAGCGGGATGTTATCATTCTTTCATCATCTACTTGATCAATAGGGGTAGTTTTTTGCATATCTACACAGTCTTGTGGCATTTGTACAATAAAATCCTCTCTATACGGTGATGGAAAATGTTGATCAACTTCTTCTTCAAAACCCATCTAATAGATGGTTTGTGTAGCTTATTTAGTGTCTCCAATCTACTCTTCAATTTCCTCATATGGCACTAAGGGAGGTTGGTTATCAACCATGTGCCTCTTTTATGGTGGCTCATGTGCTAGTTGAGCTACTAGTTCAACAATTTTAATTCCTTTTGCTTTAGGAGCTTGCAAACTTGAAGGTTGAGGTACTATTGCTGGAGCTTTTCCATATATCTCTTCAGATTTATCAAACATGAGATTCATCATTTTGATCTCATTCTTCTCCTTAAAAAGTAACTAGAGAAATGTGGTTATAATTTCTTCATTTCTATCTCAAGCCTTAGAAGCATTGTCGAATTTTTTCTCCTTTGCAATTCTTTTGATGTATTAGGAAAATTTCTAACCACATCCTCCTCATAATACTTTTCATGAAAATAATGACCCCTTTTTCATCTTTTCATTAGTTAATGTATCAATATATTTTAGGGTCAAAATGCCTCAATTTGGCACATCTCAAATTATAAATGGTCTTAATGTGTTTTTGGACCCATTTCAATGTATCATATGTAATTGTAAAAGCAATAAATCTAATGCACTACGGAATATGGGTTCCTTTTCTCTTCTTTTCCATTAGCTCTTTTTCCATCCACATAAGATACCACATAAACTCTATAAAAGCCAATCTAGGCGATACTAACCTAGGCAAAAAATGTGTTGCCTGAGGGCACCCATACACTCTGATAATAGTGTAGTCTGAAAAGAAAAACCAATCACCAAATTGTGATTATGACCATCATCAAGCCCCTTGTATTTTATCTTTTCTTCTTTTTCTCTCAACAAACGTATATTTTTTTGTGGCAACCTAGTGAAATATAATCCAAACCACCCCATTATCTTCATTACAAAGTGCTCATGAAATACTAAATAATTTTATTTGATACATTTCACGTCCAACACATAAGTCCAGCATTGTTTGGTTGTGGCTTTCCACACTTATCAACCATTCCTAATCACATTCTCTTATCCCAACCAAACCTAAGCTAAAATAAGATCAAGTAACACAAGAGAATAATATTTGTAATTAATTACCTCGTCATTCTCTCTAACCCTCATCAACCTTTCATATATTTCACTATAGATCTATGAGGAAAAATCATATTCAACATTGACATCGAGGTTATGAATGTGCATGGATATCATCATCATGTTAACTGGCATTTTTGTGTCAGCGTCCTTTCCAAATATTTGATGCAAGGCATAGTATTTTTTGAGAAAGTAACCTTCAAAATATATGAGCTCCAAGGGTTCCTGCTCAAAAGTTGAAATCTTGATTATTCTATTTTTGAAAATATTTTTTTTGTACCTAGGGACTTTGCATCTTAGCATTTTCCTATGTACCTTGTATTATTCTTCAAGTTTATCAAGATCAATAGTTGTTAGGGATTTCCTAATTAGGTCAAAACAACCAACAATTGTAGATAAATTTATATCTACTGAGATAGAACCACCAATTCTCCTAACAGTTTTGGTCACAAGTTCAAATCATTTAGCCAAGACCATACTCAAGTCCATCTCCACAAATACATCAAAGACAATCAATCTACCCACATCAAATAAGTAAGGGTTTGATGTTGGGATAGGCTTATCTCTATTACCATAAAAGAATAAAAACAACTCCCACCCTGAGATTGGAATTGTAGCATCTCTACAATTTACACAAGAATCTTGGAAGATATTCCTGAGGATATTCTCCACTATAGAACCTAGTAAAATATCTAGTATGTCTCAATTCATTACTTTAGGTTTCTTTTCTTTATCTCCAAAGGATTCTCCCTTCTTAACTGAGGATTCACCCTTCTTTGGCAGCATGATTACTTAAATATTCTATTTGGGAAGAACTAGGGTTTTTCTCACAAATTCTAAAAAATTAAACACAATTACAACTAGAGCACAAAGAAGAACCCACAACTTTCTTGTATTTCTCAATGAAAAGAAAAGTCAACTTACTAGTTTTTCATTGTTAAAAAAAATCTCTAGCTGGTTGCTTGAATACATTCACTGTTATAGAGCTCCTTCCCTTGAATTTGATGAATGCAATGTGACTGAAATGACCCCTTAGGATTGAATTTATGAGCCTTGCTCTACTAGTATAACCTTGTCTTGTTGCATTAATTCTGAAGTCATGCAAAAATTTGAAAGGTAGTCATACACAACCTCAAATATTTGTCCTTGATATCTCAATAGTGAATGATAGAGATTGGTCATCTTTCATTTGACTGTGTGAGTTGGCATTACTTTTTTCCTTTTATCTCACCCCATGAGCCTGCGAGCAAGTTAGGTCCCACACGGATCTCCCCGTGAGGCCTTGGGACATCCTCATTTATTTGTGGTTAGGCCCAAGTGTACACATGGTTCCACCCCACTATCGCATGGTCCACTCTTTGTCTTAGTCACGACCCTCATGGGCCACGAGGTATGACTTCCTTTTACAACCATTGGGCCCACCAACTTTTGTGATTACCCTACTATCCTATGGTCTACCTCAAACATCAACCACTAACACCGTGAGGTAGCTTATGACATTCATTCTCCTCTTCATCCTACCACCCTATGGTGTGACTTATGCAATTGTCGATCACCATGCGAGGGCATGGGGTAGATTGTTAATGGTCTCATTCCTTAGCATCGAGTTGCCACCCCACTATCTCTTGGGGGTTAAGATGGTTAAGGGTCACCCTTTGCAAGGGCACAAGGTGACAATGACTTAAGTCACTTAATTAGCATGTGAATAATTTTCATTCACTAGCAATTGGGAAGGGTCACGGGGTAATGAAGTTTAAAACATGAAAATATTAAACCAAACACATTAGACCTAATGATTTTTTGAAGACTGGCTAAAAATGGGACGCTAATGTTGGAAAATAGGTGTTGTTCACCTTACATAATAATATTGTGATTGTAATATTTATTTATTATGTGATTTCCCATGGACATGTAATGTATTATTTATTTATTTGATGTTGCACATGGACGTGTAACATGTAGAGATTCCTTGGGAATATTCTTGGTACCACTTGATGAGGTGTATTGTAAGATTGGGATTATTATATTGTAATGATTTAATATGGGGGAAAGATATTTAAAAAGAGAAAACTTAATACCCAATATTAAATATGGGGTCAAGGGTAGTTAGCACATAGTTTTGTCACACGGTTTTGTGGCACATGATTTTACTTTACCACTAGTTGTATTTGTGTGAGCTTTTGTCTATATAAGCAAGCAAATGTTTAGTAGTTAATTGTTGGTTGGTGGTTTTGGGTTGTCATTGTATTGAGTCCTTTGGAGGTTTACATTTGTGAAGCATGGCATGGGATGTGTGGATTCATGCTTGGACACATGGTAATGCATTGGAGGGCTTGATGGTTCAAAGGTATTCATGGTAACTCCATGTTTCTTTTATGGCTAATTAATGCAATGGAGTATGGATGCTTTTGGAGGCTGGGTTTTTTCCTCGTGAGGGTTTTCCCAAGATATATCTTGTGTTATCTTGTTTTTTTCTATTTTGATCTTTGTATTATGGTGATTTCATAAGCTTGTATGCATTCATTTCTCTCATGGGTTATGTAGGAAATTAATTATTTGTATGTGGGTTTGAAGCATTATTTCCTAACAGCTAATACATGGGGCTAGTAAACTAATGACGGTAAGACGCATAAGTGATCACTTAAGAGGGGGATCTACCAAGTAGACCAGTCAACAAGGAAATATAATGTTACAATGCAAAGACAAAGGGTTGTCAATCTAGCTACTAATACCCAAAATAGATATAGTACAACCCGCTTGGGTTAGGTCTCCAAGCCAAGGAGTCATCTCTTGTCAAATAATTGCAATCTCTACTATTCAAAATTTGAACCAACTCTTCTCTCTTTCCTCCATGGACCCCTTGACGACCAATCTCTAGACTCCTTCCACTTAAAACCCTCCACCTACCCCAACCCTTAAGAAACTTTAAAGTCCTGACCTTGAGACTAGCCAATATTTATGAAGCTATGACAGAGATTTTGTAAGTGAAAAAACATGGACATAATAGTGGAAAACCATCCCGAATCATGCCAAAAGAGGGCTTGAGAACCTCTATTACATATCCAAAACAACCCCTATTTTAATCAAATTGGTGCTCCTTTTGAGAGTATTCCAAATTATAGAACCCTTGTTGGTCAAGCTAACCCTTGGCACATATTCACTCACTACTCCCCTCAACTATTTAAAATAAATAATCCTAGCCCCTATGCATGATTCTAATTATAGCACAACAACAAGTAGAGCTTAGTAGTCAAGCCCTATCCACTGAGGATAACCTACCCTACCTCAAACCAACACTACATGCCTACTTTGGTCCACAAATAATCCCCCACTTCATCAAACTCCATTTTGATGAAGTCTAGTTACCTACCCATAAGAACATCCTAGAGAGAGAATCCAGATGCTTAATGAAACTTTGAAGAGAAAAATGCACAAGCACTTATAAATTGGAAGGGCTTGAACTACATATTTCAATAAAAGCACTCTCCCAACAAAAGAAATACACCTAAAGGTCTAATTGCTAACTCTTCCTTAAAACTTATCCAACACCTTTTGCCACATCCCCCTAAGAAAGGGGCCTACAGAAAGGGGAATACCTACGTACTCAAAGGGAAGGGACCCAATTTGGAATCTAAGAATTTGAGCAATTCTTGATTGCATAAGAGGAGGGGTGTTAAATAAAAAGATAGAGGACTTTCCTTCATTAATCCTCTTTCCTAAAGTTACAAGGTAGATATCCAAATCCTGATTAATGTTAGATGTGTATCTAATTTTAGCAACTCCCATTAAAGTAATGTCATCAAGAAACTATAAATGAGAATGGATAGGTAAACTAGCACCCTAACTCTACCCTTAAATAAGCCCTTGACACACTTGATATTTTAAGAATATTATCATACCTTCTACCACTAAGATGAAATGATGAGGGGATATGGGGTCCCCTTGCCGAAGACCTCTCAAAGTGCCAAAAGGAGTTGATGGTTCACTATTAATTAAAATAGAATAAGAAGTGGAAGTAAGACAATTCATAACCCATTGAATCCATTCACTTCCAAAACCAAAAGCAATAAACAATTTTTGAAGGAAAGACCATTTGACTTCATCATAAGATTTGGCCATGTCCAATTTAATGAGCATTTCCTTCTTAGAGGTCTCCATGGAGTGGATATCCTTTACAACAATTACCAACCCATCCAATACTTGTCTTCCTACCACAAAGTCACCTTGTTCTTCAAAAATAACCTTGGTAAGTCATGGCTTAAGTTTCTCTACAATTAGCTTTGTGATTATCTTATACACGACATTACAAAGGGAAATTGGATTGAATAATTCTAGAGAAGTAGCTCTTATTGGAGTAATTGGGACCTTATCTAATTAATTATAATTAGGTCCTTATTACTTTGTTCACTTAAACTAAACTTAGGTTCTTTTTAGCTTTTATTAGATTAGGATAATAATAGTTTAAATTATCTTAATTATGATTGTGACACTTGGCACTAGCTAACTTAATCTTTCTTTAGGGTTTATCCTAGGGTTTCATTAATCCTTTCATAAGGATTCATTCATTCGTTTGTATCATAATCTTTTTGTGCATCAATACAAAATTCGTAGATTGTTGCAAATCTATCTTGCTTGATCTTTCTTTGTTATAAGTGTTGTTCTTGTAGATTATTCTTGGTCTTGTGAGGTTAATCCATGACTCTATTATGGTATTAGAGCTTGAGATCTGCTAAGTTCCTGCCTAATTTCTAAGAGATCCAATTTTAAGCAGAAAAAACAGTGCATCTTGGAGAAAAATATTTTTTAGGTTTTCTTCATAGCCATAAAAATCAATTAGGGTTGCTCTCAATCTTCCAAAATTCGTTAAATTTTGTGAGAAAATCATAAATATAAAAAAGAAGCTAAAAATAGCTCAAAAAAAAGCAAAAACCCAAGATTCTGCCATAAATTCTTCTCTACAAATTTTTGAGAAAAAATATTTTTGGGCTTTTTCTTTGCCCCAAAAAAACCATCTAGTTATTTGTCAAATTTTTCATTCAATGAGCAGATTTTTCAGAAATCAAATAAAAAAGGTCATGTCTATGATGAATAGTGATGAACAACAAAATACCCTAATCGATACTGAGAGGAAGGGGTGAATCAGTACATACAAAAACTTCTTGACAACTTATCAAGTTACAACAATGCTAACCGGTTGTCTTCATCACTGAACTTAACCATGGCAATACCGGTTAAACATAGTAAGACTTCAAACAGCGAAACCAGTAAAATTGAATACTTCAAATAACATTCAACACTTGATAACTACTTCACCAATATACTCATGCATGTGTTGTATCAGTAATACCATAACCATTAGCTTTGCATGTATATTCACCTAAACAAAGACTATTCAATCATCACATGAAAAATGCACAACTCATGACACACAAATTTTTCACATGGAAACCCAAATGGGAAAAACCATGATGGGGATAAATACCCACAAGCTTGTTTTTGAACTCTTTCGAAGCTCGCTCTGTAAAGAGCCCAGTCTGGTTAAATACTTTACAATAAGGTTTTGTTAGGAACCGATCCTGTTAAAGATCACCCGGTTAAGGGATGGCTATATACCCTGTTAAAGGTTACCTTGCTAGACGATTTGAAGAACTCAGTGATCTTGAGTCACCTGGTTAGAGGATTTATAATAAGCCTATTAAAGCTACCCGATAAAGGGATTTTCCAACTGTTGAAATGGTTAGAAGACAACAGGTAAAGCTCTAATCTGATAACAACACTACATGCTAAGGCAGATCCTTTTCATCTCCTCTACTCTGCAATCACACTCTGTAATTTTCCACTCACTGGTTTGGCAAGTATCTCATCACTCAGATACAAACACAACATTTGCCAACACAAACAATTATAAACATCATCAACCTTATAGACAACAATTAGGTCGATATCATTAACCCTAAACCCTAAACATTTTAGGTTTACAATTACAAGCGGTTCAATCCTGACCAGTCAAACACTTTGCATAGAATAAAACAATCTCAAACAGATCACAAGTCATTCTGCATCGTCCATTCTTCACCGCATATGGAAATCAGTAACCCATCACGCTCTCTTCACATACCGCTAAGAAGAATGTTCATTCCCGAGGTAGACATTTAATGCAATCGATCTTCACATGCAAGATCCTCAAGGAAACCCTTCACGTGCACAAAACTAGCATGGCATCTCGATCTCATCCTCATGTCTTAGCTAACTCATCACAGAATGTCACCGGTTGCATCGCACAAGCTAAATTGCCAAATCGAAAACCCTAGAGCTGAGACTACCAAGCGGTAGTCACACTTAGTGAAACCATGACACCGGTCCACTTCATCCCTTCATACCGGTTCTCCTACTTGAACATCAATAACAACTTCTTCCAATCTTCATACCGGTTCACCTGTACTTATTGACATCAACGACAACATACATTATCATCATACTGGTTCATCATATGCCAACAATCTCCCCCTTTGGCATTGATGGCAATACTCAGTGTAGCATTGCAACTATAAACAACATAGACCAGTGTAACTATAACATATATCTTTATCATCAGATATCTTCTCACCCATAAATCATCAAATATCTTCTCCCCCTTTGACAGCAATTCCAAAGTGGAGGCACAAGCTTCTATTCTACACTATGTTGCTCCCCCTATGGAGTAGCATCCTTCAACACATCAATCCTAAAAGATTTGACACTGTAGTACCCGACTGATGTGGAGCACACAACTTTAGTTTACTTCATGAAGGGGCAGAACCCCTAATTCACCTCTCAAATAGGTAAATGTAGTTCTCGGTAAGGGCTTAGTGAATATGTCTGCTAGCTGCTCCTTATTGGAAACATGTTCTAATACAACTTCTTTGTTTTGAACCTTCTCTCTCAAGAAATGATACTTGATTTCAATGTGCTTTGTTCTAGCATGCAATACCAAATTCTTGGAAATATTTATTACACTTGTGTTGTCACAAAATATACTCACCAGTTCAGATATAGTTACTTTGAAACCATCCAATACATGTTTCATCCAGATTGCTTGAGTGCAATTCATAAATGTTGCCACATACTCCGCTTCAGCTATAGACTGGGAAATATAGCTCTACTTCTTACTCGTCCATGAGACTAGTTTTCCACCAAGAAAGAACGCTCCACCAATTGTGCTCTTTCGGTCATCCACATTACCTGCCCAATCTGCATCGGTATACACTTTGAGATTAAAATCACCATTGTATGGATACCACAACCCATAATCAACTTTCCCTTTCAGGTATCTAAGAATCCTCTTGACTGCTACCAAGTGGGATTCTCTTGGACTTTTCTGAAAATAGGCTACAATGCCCACTGCATGAGCAATATCTGGTCTACTGGGTACCACATAGTGCATCTTACTGATCATTAACTAGTACTCCTTCTCATTCACCAACGTTGAATCATCTTCCTTAGTCAATTTGCAGCTGATCACCATCGATGTACTAACCGGTTTACTCTCCTCCATGCCAATGGTCTTCAATACCTCTTTGACATACTTGGACTGGGTAATAAAGATACCCTCTTTCATCTGCTGAATTTATAGACCAATGAATAACTTTATCTCTCCAATCAGAGACATCTCAAACTCTTTCTTCATTTCATCTACAAATGCATGGCTTATTTCATCATCTCCTCCAAAGATTATGTCATCTACAAACACTTCACAGATCAGAATCTAATCACCTTCAGATTTCAGGTAGATTTTGTTGTCCTCACTTGTTCTCTGAAATCCTATCTTCACAAGATGAGAGTGTAATCGTTCATACCATGCCCTTGGTTCTTGTTTCAATCCATAGAGGGCTTTGTGTAATCTACATACCATGTTACTATCTTCTGATAAGGCAAACCCATCTAGTTGCTCAATACACACTTCCTCTTCTAGGATTCCATTCAAGAATGTAGACTTCACATCCATCTAGTATACCTTAAATCCCTTATATGTTGCAAATGCAAGTAGCGTTTGAACACCTTCCAGTCTAGCCACTGGGGCAAAGGTTTCTCCATAGTCTTATCCCTCTTCCAGAGTATATCCCTTGCATACAAGTCTTGCCTTGTTCCTTACAATTGTGCCTTATTCATTCAACTTATTCCTGAAAACCCATTTGGTACCTATGACATTCTTGTGTTCCTGTCTGGGTACTAAAGACTATGTTGCATTCTTTTCTATCTGGTCCAGCTCCTCTTCCATTGCTTTAATCCATTCTTCATCTGTAAGTTCCTCTCTAGTAGTCTTAGGCTTAAATTCAAAAATCGTGCAAGAGTTTTCTTTCATCTTTCTTCTTGTGAGTATCCCTGCATCTTTATCTCCTATGATCTACTTCGGATCATGATGTAGTTTCACATATCTAGGAATGACTCTAGCTGGTTCTGTTTGCTTTTCCTCTTCTTCTTCACCTACTGTAGCTTCTATCGGTACAGGAACACTGAGGTCTTTTCTAGTTTCTTTCTTAACTAGTTCCTAGAAGGCTACACGCGGTTCATCTTCCACTTGCTCATTGTTGGTTTCCTTAGGTTTCTCAGGGGATTCATCAACCCTGACATTGATACTCTCAACAATTTTATGAGTCCTATTGTTGTAGCACTTGAGAGCTTTGCTTTTAGTGGAATATCCCATAAATATTCCTTCATCACATTTAGCATCAAGCTTACTCAGATGTTCACCTCTCTTGATATAACACTTACTGCCAAACACTTTAAAATAACTCACAGTGGGAGTCTTCCCGGTCCAGTACTCATAAGGGGTTTTATCTTTACCTTTGTTAATGAGTACCTAGTTCATAGTATAGACTGCAATGCTCACCACTTCTCTCCAAAAAGTGTGAGCAACCTTTCCTTGTATTAGCATTGTTTTGGCCACTTCAACTACAGTCATGGTATTCCTTTCTGCTATGCCATTCTGTTGTGGTGTCCTTGGGGTAGACAGTTGCCTCTTGATATCATTCTCTTCACAGTACTTGTTGAATTCATCAGAAGTGAATTCACCTCCTTGATCAGTTCTTAGGCATTTTATCCTTTGGCCACTTTCCTTCTCTACTAATGCTCTAAAGGCTTTGAACTTTCCAAATGCCTTAGACTTGTCTTTCAAGAATGTGACCCGCATCATTCTTGAGCAATCATCACTAAGAATTATGAAATACCTATCTCCCTGAATACTTTTTATTTTTATTGGACCACAAAGATCGGTGTATACAAGATCAAGAAAGTTCTCTATTGAAAAAGACTTACCTTTGAAAGTTGAGGAAGACATCTTCCCAAGTTGGCATTCTCTGCACAAGGAATTCTTCAGTTTCTTCAGCAAAGGCAATCCTCTTACTGCCTTGATCTTACTGGCTTTTACAATATTGTCAAAGTTTATATGACAAAGTCTCCTATGCAATATCCAACTATCATCAAACTTCTCCATTAGACACTGACTAATCGTGGCATTCAACTGAAACAAGTTACCTCTGGTCTGCTTACCAGTGGCAATAAGTTCACCACTCATTCCAATTATACTACAGACTCCACCTTTGAACTCCAAAATGAGTCCTTTCTCATTTAGCTGAGCAACACTCAAAAGGTTGTGCTTAAGGCCTTCTACCCAATAGACATCATCTGCACTGCTCTTTCCATTTAGTGAGATGGATCCTTTACCTTTCACCAAGCATGGTACATTGTTGCCAAATCGGACAACACCTCCATCATATTCTTCCAGAGATAGAAACTTTCTCCAGTCACCAGTCATGTGGTGAGAACACCCACTATCAATAATCCACTTATTAGAGTTGTCAATGCGAGAGACAAGGACTTTCTTGTCAAACACTTCCTCCTTTATAGCTACAAACACTATGTCCTCATTCTCTTCATCCTCAGATTCTTCATCAGTAACAGCTTCATCCACTGCAACAAGACAATTTCTTCTACTTCCTCCTTTATAGTTTATAAACCTCTCTGGTTTATCCTTATTGTCATTGTTAGGACAGTTAACAGTTATATGTCCTATCTTATTGCAGGAAAAACATTTTAAAGGAAGCTTACCTCTGTATTTTTTCGGTGCCTTTTGGAAGTCTCTTGGCAAGAAGAGCTTCAAACTCCATCAGAATCTCTTCATCATTCATATCTCTGCATTGCCTGGATTCATAACTGGTACTTACTTCTTTTCCTTTTCTGGTTGATGCAGCAGATGCTCTAAAGGTTGACTTAGTCTTCTGAACACTGCCATCATAGCTATTCAACTCATATGCAGTCAACTTTGCAATGATAGAGTCTAAGGATACCTTGGTTTTGTCGATAGACCTTAGCTCCTGAATAGAAGCAACTCTGATTGCATAGATCGGTAACAATGATCTCAAAACTTTACTGACAACGGTGGCATCATCAATTGTTCCATTAGTGCTCTTGATATCTCCAACCACAGTCTTGATCCTTATGTCATATTGTTGAATGGTCTCTCCTTCAACCATCCTCATGTCTTCAAATTTTCCTCTAAGGCTCTCTTCCTTAGCTTGCTTGACATGCTCATCACCACCATAAATGGTTTCCAGAGTGTCCCATATATCCTTAGGAGTGTCCTTATCTTGTACATCAATGAACTCAATATCAAACAGGCTGCTAATAAGGGCTTCCATGACTTGCCCATTTTCTTGAGTCTCTCTTTTCTGATCATCAGTTAGAGTGCCAGTGGGGATTACATAGGCATTCTCAACATAGGTCCAGTGTTGAGCACCCAAACTCTTGATATAAATCTTCATTCTGTCCTTCCATATTTTGAAGTTATCTCTATTGAACTTAGGACCTTCCCTCTTCATCATTAAAGAAAGATCTTTTACCTCAAGTGGTTAAGCTTATATCACCGAGAACCTAGAGTTCCTTTGATACCAATTGATGAATAATGATGAACAACAAAATACCCTAATCGGTACTGAGAGGGGGGTGAATCAGTACATACAAAAACTTCTCAATAACTTATCCAAAACAATGCTAATCGGTTGTATTCATCACTGAACTTAACCATGGCAATACTGGTTAAAGATAGTAAGACTTTAGATAGCTAAATCAGTAAAACTGAATACTTCAAATAACATTCAACACTTGATAACTACTTCACCAATATACTCATGCATGTGGTGTATCAGTAATACCATAACCATTAGCTTTGCATGCATATTCACCTAAACAAAGACTGTTCAATCATCACATGAAAAATGCACAACTCATGACACACAAATTTTTCACGTGGAAACCCAAATGGGAAAAACCACGGTGGGGATGAATACCCACAAGCTTGTTTTTGAACTCTTTTGAAGCTCACTCTATTAGGAGCCTAGTCCGGTTAAAGACTTTACAATAAGGTTCTGTTAGGAATTGATCCTATTAAAGATCACCTGGTTAAGGGATGGCTATATACCCTGTTAAAGTTTGAAACCCTGTCAAAGGTTACCTCGCTAGAGGATTTGAAGAACTCAATGATCTTGAGTCACCTGGTTAGAGGATTTACAATAAGCCTATTAAAGCTACCCGATAAAGGGATTTTCCTACTGTTGAAATGGTTAGAAGACAATAGGTAAAGATCTTATCTGATAGCAGCACTACATGCTAAGGTAGATCCTTTTCATCTCCTCTACTCTGCAATCACACTCTGTAGTTTTCCACTCACTGGTTTGGCAAGTATCTCATCACTTGGATACAAACACAACATTTGCCAACACAAATAATAACAAACATCATTGACCTTATAGACAACAATTAGGTCGGTAGCATAAACCCTAAACCCTAAACAGTTTAGTTTTACAATTACAAGCGGTCCAATCCTGACCGTTCAAACACTTTGCATAGAATAAAACAATCTCAAAAAAATCACAAGTTATTTTGCATCGTACATTCTTCACCGCATATGGAAATCAGTAACCCATCACGCTCTCTTCACATACCGCTAAGAAGAATGTTCATTCCTGAGGTAGACATTTAATGCAATCAATCTTCACATGTAAGATCCTCAAGGAAATCCTTCACATGCACAAAACTGACATGGCATCTCGATCTCATCCTCATCTCTTAGCTAACTCATCATGGAATGTCACCGGTTGCATTGCACAAGATAGATTGCCAAACCGGAAACCCTAGAGCTGAGACTACCAACTGGTAGTCTCACTTAGTGAAACCCTGACACTGGTCCACTTCATCTCTTCATACCGGCTCTCCTAGTTGAACATCAATAACAACTTCTTCCAATCTTCATACCAGTTCACCTATGCTTATTGACATCAATGACAACATACATTATCATTATACCAGTTCATCATATGCCAACAGTCTATTGGTTATTAGTTGGCTAAATGTAGCTTGTTTTTCTCTTTCTCATAACTTTTGTATACAACATCCAATTTTTAAAATATTTATATCATCAAAAAGTTGGTTTTGAGAATTATCTAATGGTGTTAGAATAATTTTGTAGATTTTGTTCCTGGTGAATTCTACAAGTGTCTAAAGTTAGATTTAGTTGTTTGTGCTTAGAGGACCATAACTTTCACATCTAGAATTTATTTTACATGATACTTAAGGCATCAAAAAGTTGGTTCAATTCTCTACACAAATCTCAAGCTCTTTTATCCAAAATATTCATCAAGTATTTGTTATTTCAATCAAATATCAAATCTTAATTTTTGGATTGCTTTCTTGAAAAATGTGCAAATTGAGTTTTTATTTGTATTGAGGGTATCAATTTTGGTACCACTTAAGAGATGATCTTGAGTGAATCATGTATAAAGGTTATAGATGTAAATATTAAAGGAGAAATTGGCATAGATATGAATGGTGTCCTCATGTCTCACATAATGTTATTTGGCACTTGCTTGAGAGTGCATTTGGTCCATCATATGGTACCACTTCAAAATCTCAAGTTGCTCCTTCTCCACCTACAAAGGCAGTTGGTGTACCTTCATTGGCTAAGACTCTCATTCATGCTAATCAAGTTAATTCATCTTTTGTTGGTGATTCATTGAGTACTATCAATGAGTCATTGGAATAGGTATCTATTTGTCTTCCTAATTAGGATTGCTATTTGATAGAAAATGCTTCATTGTTTGTGAATTATCACATTTCAGATGTGAAGAACATATTTAAGGTTTTATCTCTCTTATTTGATGACATTCATGGTACAGCTTTTGTCACATCATGTGTCTTTGGAGTTTGTTCAAAATCAATTTTCATTGGTTCCTTATTTGTCACTTGATGTTGTGATTCAGCATGTACTTAGTTGATTTGTGGCATCTTCATCATCCAATGACTTGGCGACAGATGAGAAATGTTTAGAGACATAATCATACATTTGGATTCCACTTCCTACAAATTAATTTTTATAATGGGAAGCTTCCTTGCGATTGTACTTGTTTTATCTTCTTCCTAAGGGAAGAAATGTTGTTTGTAGGCACTAGGCTATGTTTTGTCTTCAAGCACTTGCCATTTATACAAAACATTATACATTATTGGGGGCTATGTAGTATCTCTCTTTCCTTCCAAAGGGGGGATACACTATTGTATACATGATATATGTAGGCCTTGGGGGGTATCATTGAGTCCTCCATACATCATCATTTCTTGTATCATTTCTCTCTTTTGGAGAGGAGTTTTGTCCCACTAGGTTTTCTCCTTTTCTCCGTTTGTGAGATATTTTGTATTGGTTTATATGGGTACTTAATCAGTCCTTTGTTGTCAGGACCTATCTATGCTTTCATTTTGCATTTATCATTATCTCTTTAGCTTATCCCTGAGTTAACCTTAAGGGGGATGTTGGAGCAATTGGGACATTATCTAATTATTTAATTAACTGGGCCATTTAATTGATTTATTCACTTAGGCTAGACTTATGTGCATTTATCTTTTATTAGATTAGGTTAATAATAACTTCACTTAGTTGAGCTAATCTTTAGTTCTTTGAGCTAATTTTAGTTTTCTAATTTTAGATTATGTTTCGTTGTCTTTCTATAAAGCAAGTCATTCATCCATTATAGGTAAATTTCAATATCAAACTCCTCTTTGGATCAATCTCTCTCAAGGTTTCATAGCATTAATCATAGCTCTTTATCATTATTTGTGATAGGTGTTGTGATTGCATATGATTCTTGAGCTTGTGGGATATAATACCCCACCCAAGAGCCCTCAAGGAAATAAGTAAAAATAACTTGGAATGTTTTTTGAAACATTCTAGATAAACTTCACAACCACAAACACAAGCACAATATATTACCCTCTTCTCCTAGGTATATTGTGATGGCCTCATCGACTTGTCAAGAAATGAAGAATTTAATTCCTTTAGAATTGTAGTGGAAGATAAGTGAGACAAACCCATATTGGGACCCTTGACGGAAGCTCCTCCACGAGTTTAAATCTAGCCTGCCAAGGCTTGATAATTAAGCCAATTTGGTTGTAGAAATAGGGGCTTTCTTCAAAGGCCATATTATGATTCTCTAAATAGGGCCCTCCTTTAAAGGCTCTATTACAGTCATAATATAGTTATTAGACACCATCATCACATCCATATCTCCCTCAGGGTTCCAAGTCCTATGAGACCAAGATTCTAGGAAGGACAAAAAATAATAGATTCCCATACATTTATAAATTAGGGCATGATTTGATAAATAATGGATATCCTATATAACTTAATATAGTTGAATTACTAATATTGGCTAAGCTTCACTTCTCTCCAAGCACCCATTCACCTTCAAAATATAGGGACCACCAACCTAAGACAATACTTCCCCATCCCTAGTTTTGCTTAAAATATTTTTAACACTTGCATGCATGGACAATGGTGGGTCAAACCTAGCTAAAGCCTCTCGAAAAGAAAAAAATTTCCCATAATTTTGACCATTAATTGAAACAATAGAACCACAAGAATGGAAAAAACCTTCAACCAAGATTTTCTTAGTAGATTGCCCCTCACCTTAGCTGAATCTCATGCCAAGAGAGCTACCACACCTTCCAAAATATGCCTCCTAATCTTAAAAAATATAAAACAACTACCAAAAGAAAAATACCTCCACCCTCTACTACTCACCACCCTTCCCTGCACAAATAACACCCTTGATTTCCCTTATAAACAAGAAAAAGAAGAGGAAAGAATATCATAGATAGGACCTATCAAACCCTATCCCACCATTCCCAACATTCCCAACTCCCATCCACATAATCCTCTCATTCGTCACACAATAATCTTCCTAGAATATTAGTGTAAGAAGCATTTCAGTGTACCCTACTTGATAAATTTATTATTTATTAATAAAAAATTTCATTATTATTTCAATATATGGAGGAATAAATTTGACACCCTCATGATGATGAAATCCTAGAGGAGCAAATAAACCTACTCCACCTCACTAAACTATCTCTCTAGTGAGCCAGAAGATACAAATTGCTTGACTACCCAAACCTATAACAGAGTTTGCTAGATAGAAGGTTTGTCAAATATGAAAGGACAAGTCACACAGACTCTCTAGTTACATCTACATAGTCCATGTCTGAGGATGCATTCTTATGTCGAGGATGATAGTTTGACGTGCTAACATCCTATACAGACAGAGTATGGAAGCATATAGAAAGTACAGTGCAACCAAACAAATATTCCAAATAGAACTTTTAGCTAATTAAAGGAGTGATAGAAAGTGGAAATGACTATAATAATAAATGTGAAAGAGATAAAAAGAAAAGAGAAGAATTTTTTACAACCAATCCATGATTGGAGCCTCTAGCTAGCTCTTGAGTTCACTTCAAAAATCTACACACAAGGCGAACATAGACGAGAAAGTTGGGGTTGTGTTTTAGAGGTCTATTGTGGAGACATATTGCAACAATGGAAACAAAGAAGAAGAAACTCCCCTTCAACACCAAGAGAACAAGACTCTATTGGCATGAAGGTGAGCACCAAGAATCCTCCAATATACAGTTGCAAAGATGGTAGAAAGATAAATGGCGTTCAATGATGGTGGGATGGAAGAATAATAATCAAGAAGTAGTAGGTTGTCAAAGCTCAAAGAGTACCCAAAAGGTTTTAATCAGTTTATAAAGAGCCCAAATGAAGCACCAAAGGCAAGATAAACAACCTAGGCTTGAATCTAATGTTAGTGGGCACAAACAGAGGCATTACGAACCCTGCCAATCATAGGCATAATGCTCAAATGACCACCCTCAGTTTGCAAATTCACGGGATGCTAGTGCAATTCACAAATGTCTTTGTGGCACGCTAGTGTCCACAAGTCAACATTCAATGAAGATGAGAAAAAATCCAAGACAAAGGTTGACTGAGAAAGCCATGTGAGTGAAAAGGACAAAAAGGTGAATATGTTTTCCAATCAATGTAAAGTGAAGGAATTTGTGTAGTGAGAAATTGCACAAGGTGCAATTTACGATTACATTTTGCCCCCACTTTAGCAAGCATATCACTGTTACAAGATGTTCAAAGATAAAGTAGAGATAAAGGATAAAATGATTTTACCAAGACATGAAGGGGAAGGAGAGCCCTCAAATTGAAGTTGCTCCCAAGAAGTGTCTTGAACCTTTGTAAGATCTTGCTAAGTTGTTCCATCATAAACATGTCAGCTACAAACAAAAATGTCAAACGAAAAAGGATTTTTTGATATGATAAGACAAAAATATAATAGGGTAGTGACTAAAATATATGAGTCGGTATGGGTAGCAAGTTGTGTTATGCTAGATACCCATATGATAGGACAGCTTGCATCGATCAACAATTGATTAGATAGTGGTTTAGCCTCCACAAAGGCAAGAGATAAATATATCGAGTGGTTTGGCTTCCACAAATGCAAAAGATAAAAAATAGATCAAGTGGTTTGGCCCCCACAAAAGAAAAAGATAAAAAGAGATTATTTGATAGATAACATAAGATGCAAATGCAGACATGTAGAAATGCAGAGATATGGCAGCCCCCCCCTTAGAATAGTATGCAGAGCATGCATATCATTCTAAGGAGAAGAGATGTTGTGTCACATTAATATAATGAGATGTTTCCACATAATGTCATCTTTAGTGGATGACACAAGACCCACAACATCAACAAAAATACAAGGGAACAGGGGGGTCCATTGATTCAATATATGAGCCCATAGCAGCAAAATGAGATTATGTGTATAGATGTGTTTGAGTGTTTCATCATGGTGTCAAAATTTATAGATCATATGAAGAAGGAATATGAAGACAAAGAAAAACAAAAATCGGGTCAACATGGAATAGAGCCTAAATGCCCCCAATGATTTGCATTGTCCCCGATATCAAAAAGAAAAAGATGATAGATAGAAGAAGAGCAATTGACAAATAGAAGAAATTGTATGATAGAAAATACCCTTTTTTTGAGCACCTATGGGGTTACATGGGTCCTCCAAGAGAGAAAAATAGATAAAGATAGTCAACTTCCCATTTCCAAGTACTAACAAAGTAACTTGGGTCCTCCGAGAGGGAACAAACATATAAAGCAAGTACAAGGGAACATAGATAGGAACACTCTATACTAAAGATAAAGAAAAATGAGGCTTTGTCCTACGGTTCATTCACCAATAGGTCATCGTCCTCCCAATCTAGATCATATGGGGAGGGAGAACAATCTCGAAGAGGAATGACAACAAGAGCAGCACCAAGCACAACACGGGTAGTAAGAGCCAAGGAGGAGGCAACTTCCACATTCTCATCCAACAACTCCTGAGAAGGGAGAGTCAACTACCGTTTGAAGATCGTAGATAGTGTTGAGATCTCCTCTAAAGAGTCAAACAAATGCCCCTCAACAGAAGAGCCTAGTGACTCGGCTTGAGATAGAGAAACATGATTTGTACCACCAACCTCTAGAATTGGGGCAGAGACAAACTCTAGAGAAGGAGAAACCTCTTCAAAAAATAGATAAAAGTTGAAAAAGAAACAAGCACTAAAGAGGAAAAAGGAACAAATGAAGAAATTATCAGAGCTAATTTTCAACAATAAAATTTTGGAATGGAGCCTTTCTCGAACTTGTGCTTAGGATGCACTGGAGACACGGGCCTCTGATAAATTGTAGTTGGTTGCAGGATCCTAGGAAATCTTTGATGAAGATGCAGTTGTGAAAATGCTACAATAGACACCACCTATGTATGCAACATCTTGACTAAGAGAGTGGAGGCACATTAGGCAAAGAGGTGATGAGAGGAGGCTCTAAGGAGAGAGCAATGAAAACCTACACCCATTTGGGGTGAGGCTCGCCAAAAATTCCTAAAGTAGGCGAGAGCAGGTGAGAAGATAAAGTAGGCATCGCAAAAAAAGGAGCAACAGGAGCAAAAGTAGAAGTAGGCTTAAAAATAATAGATGCAGGAGCAAACACTGATAACTCACTCACACCTTCAAAGAAGCTTCATGCTCCCAGGCCATTGTCTGTCAATGTTCTTATGCTCACATACAAGCTGGTTGCAATGTAAATAAGGACTGTTAATGGAGGTTTGAGAAGGAGTAGCAATATCATGCTCCATAATAGAATCCTTTAAGATCATTGTCAGTGAAGGAGAAGGCTCAACAAATGAAGTAGGAGGTGTAGCTGAGATAGGGACCATACATACAACCATGGGTGCCCTTCCTCTTTTTTCTCGAGGAGTCCTCAAAGGAATAGGGGGTACCCTAGGATGTTGTGAACGTAGAAGCCAATGGTGACAAGTGAGCATGAGGTGAATGTTGACCCTTAGTGTATCGAGCCAGGTGACGGATGTTAGCTAGGATCAAAATCTCAAAGGGTGGGTAGGCTACAGACTTTGACAACATGGGTGCATTTCCCTTGTTTGAATCAGAATAAATCACAAGAATAGAAGATACCATCAGGGGCTTTGTAGTCCTAGGTAGGAAAGTAGGTTTACCCTATGAAACAATTCTATCCCCAGCCCCTGATGAAGAAGGGACAGAAGACATGCAAGGAAGGTGGAACAGATACCGATACAGAAGAGGGTAATGAATACCCAAGTTGAACCAACTTAGGAGCCAACTCCCCCATCTTATAGTGATAATATTCTCTATATATCAAATCACCACAAGGAAGCAGAGGTCCAATTGGAGTAATCCAAAAGTGCTCCAATGAAAAATCCCCATAGGCTATGAACGGTCAATATCTAGTATCTTTGAACACATGTATTGAGCCCTCATGAGGAAACTTAAGGCACTTGTGAATCACTGAGGAGATCCCATCCATGGAAATCAACTAGGGGATACCTAATTAAACTCAAAAAAGATCTGGTTTAAGAATAATAACAAACATGCTTGATACAGCCTTGGGTCTCACAAGGACCATCAGGGTGATATTTCTCAAAGGGCTTAGAGATTACCCATTATGTGTATGATGGGTGGCATGATACTCATCATTTCTTCACCTATGCCAACCATTAACAAATAAGAGCTCATTTGTAATAACATCAACTCTAAACAAAGACCAACCATCACACCTATAACGGTATAACCATTTAACTTCACAGGTATGTATAAAGGAGAAAGCTCTCCACAATAAGGAACATCCAAAGGAGTAAAAGATATATCAATGGTTTTTTCCCTCTGGCTAGGAGACAAGATGGGAGTGATACTAACCATATTCATGTATGGTCCCTCATTTGATTTCAGGCCCAAATATTATGCAAAGACAAATTTAGACAAATGAGGTGGAAATGGATTTGTATATATTTGTAGCTCATTGTTTACCTTGTCCACATAATTGTTATATTTTTATTTTCTTTCACCAACCCAGATAGCTCCACTATGTATGTTGTATTGCACAAGATGTCTACGATGAATGAAATGTTCAGTGTCATGTCAAGGCACATGGTGAAATTGATATAACTTTGAACCATCAAACCACCAAGGGTATGATCTGTTGTTGAGAAAAGGTTTGATCTCAAGAAGAATTATCAAGTTATATTTTAACAATATTTGCATTATGTTCAAATAAGAGTCATTTAATTTTTTAAAGACCCTATTTTGTTGTGGTTCCTGTATAGATCTCTCAGATGCCTAAGGTACAATAACAAAATTAGCCACAACTTTATTTTTTCTATATCCTTCAATACAAGATATAATCCCAAAGGCACCACCATGAGATTTTAAAGTAGCTTCTCAAAACTGAATCATTGTGTGTTGGTGGCCAGTGAGTGCAGAGCACGAGTTGGCAAAGTTTTGATAGAGATTAAGGGATAACTTTTCTCTCAATGTTGACTACAGAGTACCAATAAACATCCTTTGTAGGTCACTATGTAGCAGAGAAAAGGGAATTCTAGTAGAGATAGATTGGTACTGAGAGATGAAATTAGTAACCTTCTCATTTAGCTTTTGCTTACAATGAACAAGGTCAGCTATGGTGACCCTGCTACCAATGTTTGCTTCAAACCTTTTGAGGAATAAATCCATGAGTTGATCAAATGTTCATATTAAATGATTTGGTAAGGAACTATACCATTCCAATATGGTTCCCTTAAGGGACCAAGAGAATAGTTTAAGCAATACATAATCCAAACTATGGTAATCACTACACATGGTCATAAAGGAATCAATATGCGCATTGGGATCCCCTTCTCCATTAAACCGATCAAAATTCAATGCCTCAAACCCTTGGGTAAGGATATTATGAAGGATACTGAAGTTAAGTGAGCTCTTGGGATAATAAGTGAGTAAAAATATTGACCAGAGGTGAATGCAAGATTTGTAAGTTGTTGCAATTGTCCCATGTTTTGCAATATGGTGTTTAAAACGGGATTAGCAAGTGGAGATAGGTCATGCATAGTAGCGAATGTATAAGTGATATGACCACTTCTACCAGTACTAGCATGAGGTGCAATACCACCACCAGAGGTAGTACCAGCCCCAACGTTGGCACCAACGAAAGTAGTAAGTTGTAGTAGAAGCGGTGGTAGAGATATTGTGCATACTAGTGTAACCCCAGGGAATATTAGAAACATTAATGTTAGGAATCGATGAATCAATCATAGATCTAGTGTCAATCATGGGTATTGTCTCTCCAAGAGTGTCAACACTAAATTGACGACCAATATCATTCAATTGACTATCTTAAGAGAGAGCATCTACAAGGGGCACATGATTCTTAACAATTTAGGATAATACCTTCAATATCTCTAGGCCTCTACTATCCAAAATAACATATCCATTAAGGTATTAACCAAATTCCCAACCTGGGGGAGAAAATTTTCCTGATTCAAAACCCTTCAAATTCTTTCAGGTTCTCCTATAATGATTCAATCTAGTCAAACTGAACAATGTCTACCAAATCATGGTCAATAGCAAGAGGAGATCTTGGAAGACTATTTACAAGGGTAGTATTTTGCAATCCTAGTGTAGAGGAGCCCCCAGTCCTAACACCCTTAAGGGGATGAGGAGCGAAAAGATCATTCAGGTCTGGTGTTTCTATAAACATCAGACTAGGCCAAGTAGGACTATAGCAATTAGGAGGGATACGTTGCCAGGAAGTCCTTCTCACAACAACCCCAATGGTAGTTTGGGTCATAAAACTCATAGAAAATATCTACAACACTCTTACCACTCCACAAATATGAAATAAAGGATTCAAATACAAAGTATTGACTAAGGAAAATATTACAAAGATTGAGTTATTTTTATTTTAATTAAAAAACTGAGCACACAAACACACACAATAAAACAACGCTTAAATGTTTCACGTCGGGTTCACCAAAATGTGGAGGTGATGAAATCCCAAAGGAGCAAATAAACCTATTCCACCTCACTAAATTGGTGCTCTGGTGAGCCAAGAGATATAGACTTCTTGACTACCCAAGCCTATAACAAAGTTTACTTGATAGAAGGTATGTCAAGGGTGAAAGGACAAGTCATAGAGACTCTCTAGTTACCTCAACATAGTGTCAGCTTGAGGATGTGTGCACGAGTTGGGGACAAAAGCGCAATGCACTAACATCCTGTATGGATATAGTATAGAAGTGTATATAAAGTACGGTACAGCTAAACAAATATTCCAAATTAACCTTTAAGCTAATTTAATAGAGTGATGGAAAGTGAAAATGATTATAATACTAAATGTGAAAGATAAAAATAAAAGAGATGAATGTCTTACAACTGGTCCATAATTGAAGCCTCTAGCTAGCTCCCGAGTTTACTTTTAAAACCTACACACAAGGTGAACTGAGATGAAAATGTTGGGTTTGTGTTTTATAGGTCTACCATAGTCAGATCCTGGTTTTGGTGTTTCCAACTCCAGAGACAGCCAAGATAGATAGATTGATAAATGATAAAACCAATTATGAAATAAAGATAATGAAAGATATATTATGGATACATAATGAAACAATGGAAACAAAGAGGAAGAAACTCCCCTTCAACACCAAGAGAACAAGAGCCTATCGATGTGAAGGTGAGTACCAAGATTCCTCCAATATACAATTGTGAAGATGGTGGTGGAATAAATGGCATGCAATAATGGTGGGATATAAGAACAATGATAAAGAAGTTGCAAGCTATGAGAGCTCAAAGAGTATCCAAGAGGTTTCAATCAGTTGCTAGAGATCCCAAACGAATCTCTCAAGGTAAGATTGTTGGTTGAAAATTTTTTACACTTGGGGAAATATACAAAATTGTAGTTTCAACTACAGTGTGTGATTAAAACTCTCCTAATTAAGGGAAGGCTCCCCCTATCTATATACAACTTAAAAATTAAATGGGATGGGATAGCAGTATTTCTTCTTCTTACAAGAAAGCCAATATCATTTTCTCTTCACATAAAAGTGATAGCAATTTAACATAAAACAACAAAAACAACTTTTTGAAATGAAATGAGAGAAAGGAAATGAACTTTCTTGAAAGCTCAAAGACTTTTGTCACTTCCTTCAGGACGGGACAACAATATTAAGCTCAAAGTCTTGATTATGTGAAGTTCTATCTACCCTTTTCTCTACTAATGCTATCAAGAATAAATTATAACAACACAAAGTCTGAAATAACTTATTTGTGTCTACACAAGACAACAAGAACAAGTGTGAGATCAAATACTCATAGCTATTTCTCACAAAATCTACTTCTAAATTCTCTTAAGAACAAGTGCACGCACAAAGTCTTACATCTTTTCTCAATAGAACTTCTACTTTAACTAAATTAATCTCCAATACTTGTAGCTCTAAGACAGCAAATCAGATTCGATTAAGCTCTCAAAGAAATATTTGCAAGAAAGATAAAATAGAACACAAACTCAAGAATGTAGTGCAAAGACTCAAAGCTTGAGCAATTTTCTTTTATTCCTTTCAATTCTTCAATTTACACATAAAAGCTCAAAGACTTCTTTGTTGCAAATTTCACAGATTTTTTGCTTGTTTTCTAAAAGATAAAAATTACAATAGACCCCTGAAGTATTTATAGGGGGGAGTCATGAGAAAAAGGTGGGAGGATCCTAACTAACTTGAGAAATTCTCTCAACCACCAAGACTTATTCAATAATTAACTATGACTTATTCCTACTACAGTCCTAATTGAACATAACTTGTAGTTGCCTTACACGTAATTACAAAAGTGCAAGTAAAGACAACTTGCAATTTACAAAAGGTTTTTACATGTAAACTGTCAAAAGAAAAACTACAACTAAGAGATTACAAATCTAGAAAAATACAACTAAGTGTTGAGAAACACTTAAGCCACAACATGTGAGGATATGAATCCTTCAAACTTCTGGATGATCATTCGTAGCTCATCAGGATTCGGTTCATTGGTATTTTTGGCCATGATCATGGTTTTCACGATAACATCATTGCAATGAAGGATTGTGACATTATTTCTCTCAAAGGAACACTGAATTTCCTGCAAGTAACCTTGATAAGTCACTAAGGCTTGAATGGATGTTGCTGAAAATTGTTCACTTTTTCACTCTTGATGGATCTTCGATTGCAAATCAGAAAGAACATTTTCTTCTACCAACAATTCTCCATCATGACCCATGATGATGCAAGAATCTTTCTAACAATGAGATACCATTTCCTGAAAAACTTTCATTTGCAGCCTCATAGCATCATCAATGTCTTCAATAAGTGACTTAAGAACAAGGGCTTTCTTCTCCAAGAGCTCCTGATATTCCAAGTACACAACTCTTGAAGGAATTACCTGACGTTCTAGAAGAACACTTAACTTTTGCTGAGGAATTTTAAGCCAAATAATCAAGTTGTCTTCTACCTTTTCCAATTTCCATTTGAAAGTATTAGAAACTTGGTTCAATTGTTCTTCAATGGTCTTCAACTTGGCCATCATTTGGAAAACCTCCTTCAAGACTTGTGCACAAAGATCATGAAGTTGATCAACCCAAGATTCTAATACTTTTACCTTTTGAGCATCTCTCTCAACTCCCTAGATTGATTCTCGTGCCTCGGTAGAACTTGAAGGATTACTCACTTCACCAATAGGTTTTGTGATTTTACGAACAGCTGCAACAAGTTGCCTATTGTCCTCTTCTAGCTTGTTTTTCTTGGATAGAAGCTCATCATACTATTGTACTAATGAAGCTACAAAATATTGGGTGTCATGTTTAACCACTTCATGTGTTTGCTTACCCAATTCTTCCCTTGTGACTTTGTAATCAGCAGCTAACATCTCTTCAAGTGGCTTATCTACAAGAGGTTTGACAATTTCAGCCACCTTCATCTTGTTGTTCTCAACATTTTCTCTTGAGATTGTCTTGGCCTTTTTAACAACCTTGAGCCTAGACTATTTAAGTTGTTGATAATCAAAGGCATCGGGTGAGATTTATTGCTTCTTTCTTTTTGGGGTAAAAGAAATAAGCCATGGAGGTAAAGTCATCAACTCTCCTTCAGTAGCAGTTGCGAGCAAAGGAGAAGCAGTTTCTGTTTGAACAACCATAGTCACCCTAGGGGAAGTATCCGTCTGAATAGAAACCATGGTTTTCTCAGTAACCAAAGGACATGAAGTCTATTTCATAAACTCCTCAAAGTTGGAAGTAGAGGTATCAATCTTTGATAGATAAATGCACATAGGAGTATCCTCAAAGATTTCCAGCAAACTCTCTTGTTGATGATCAATAGGAGGCTCAATTGCTGAAATGGGGAGGGCATTTTGAGGTGACTCCTCTACCACTATGTTAAGAGGAGATAGAGGCAACTCCATAGAAACCATGGAGGGAATCTCATGAGGTGACTCTGAAGCTAGTGATCTATGAGCATCGTCTGATTGATGTCCTTCTTCTGGATCATCAGGATCAATCACATGAATGTGAAGACAAGACTTCTCTTTCCCACAAATTTTTGCCTCCTCGAGAGGAAGTACTGTTGCCCGACTAACTCCCAATTTGATCCTAGTGCCTAAAGATGATGCACCTTCCTTGTTGTCAACCTGAATCTCAGACTTACGTCCAAGAGGCCCAGTAGAGTCATCTTCTTTTCCAACCTTGATTTTGATGAGTCTAACACCATTACCTTTAAGCCAAGTGTTGGTGTTAGCCAAGGTAGGTTGAAACCTTTCAAGAATGGAAGTGCACTCTTTGTGTGACCATTGGATTAGAGGAAGTGGAGCTTCCTCAACCCTTCGTGAAATATACTATGTATCAAGCACAATCCCATCATCAATCATTCCTTGAGGAATGTCGACCAAGTTCTAAAATAATAACCTACTCAACAATAAGACTACAGTAGTCCATCTTGAGAATCTCCACTTCTGTACAAAGATCTACCTAGATATCCTCAATACGAAGCACATGCACGAAGGACTTTTTGATCTTTTCCTTCATACCTCGATAGTCAAAATCTGCCCTGGACTTAAACCTTTTGAGTTTAACCTACTGCATCTCAATCTCCATAGCTTTGGCTTTGACGGATGTGACAAGAGAATACCAGCCAATTTTCAATAGGTTTGTTGTATAAATCCCCATTCTGATCTTATGTCTGACAGACTGATGAGCGTGCATAGCCATGATTTGTCTTCCCAACTCCATAAGAATGATCTTATCGGTTAGGTATCTAGGAAGCATGTATGGATGCCCACTATAGCATCTGATTCTCATATAGGTAAAGGTCAGGAATTGAAGAAACAAGCACCCATACTCATTCACTCTTTCCCATGCCTCATCTGACACCCTTCTGTTCTTTAGAGTCTTGTCAAACTGGCACATGAAGTAACCAAAGAATGCATCTTGAACTCTTTTGAAATGTAATTTTTTGGGTCTCAAAGGCAATTGATCATAATATTCCCACACAAGTATAAGCGAGCGATCACCCTTGGTAGAAAGACCAGAGAAATGTCTAAGTGATGCTGCCAAATACACTAAGTATGAATTCATGTAAAACATCATGGTGGTAGGGACTGTTGTAAGTTGCTCGCACAAA